>NC_133122.1:7866323-8098553 GCF_033568475.1 Henckelia pumila
TGGCTTCGGGCACAAATTGCGTTCAAAGACTCGATGGTTCACGAGATTCTGCAATTCACAACAAGTATCGCATTTCGCTACGTTCTTCATCGATGCGAGAGCCGAGATATCCGTTGCCGAGAGTCGTTGTATTATTATCTATTCGATAGGTGCCTCCTCATCACGTCCTGGGCACCGCGTACGGAGAGTAGCGATTACGGTTTTCCTTGGCGCTATCCGCGCCGAGAGGTTAGGTTCACCCAAGCGGCTTCGCACAATGTGTCAAATTTTCGAACCCAACACCTTTATTTATAGATAATTTCTAGTTATAATTGTATCAGGACTCTAACTCCTTAAAGCCTACAATCCATAACTTAAGCCCAACAAGCCAAGCCTGTTGTTATAGAAATTAATATAAAATTCATCGTGACTCCGATTGATAAACTGATTTCACCAATGTGCACAGAAACCATTTCTTCATCTTTTAGAGTCAAGATAATTTTTCTGAATCCGAATTCAGTGATTTCCAAAAATGCCAATCCCTATGTCATTTTTGGAAATCCCACCCCCTTTTAATTAAGAAATCCAACTTCTCTTTCATTAAATTTAACTCTTTAAATTTAACTATCTCTACGCGGTTTTAGTAATCCATTACTTGTGTAACCCTCAATGATTCAGGAATACAGCTAGCCATGGGCTCACAACTCCTTGTGACTCGGAACAACAATTTCCGACTTACCCATCGAATCATGGTAAGAGCGCCAAGAAACATCGCCCCATGATTCCCTAGGTATTACTTATAGTGCCTGCAAGAACCAGTAGATTTTGGTTAGCGTACAGTACGGTCCCTTCATCCATATATCCCGATCGAATCAACAACCATTGGTATATCGAGAGTCGTTCGAGATTCGACAACTATGCATAACATCTTGGAGATCTATTAGTGACATCGCATGTGTTACTAGGAACACCAAGTAACCTAAAACACATCATGTACTCTGGCCAGAGATTTGTCACACTAATATCTCCTCAGATCGCATAGGATATCCACACTCGCGAGTATGTGGTGAATCCTTGACAACAAAGCATCAACTCCTATATGTGTCGTAACTGTACCCAATCCCGACACCTGATGACCCCAATAGAGTCGGTAAACGAGTCAAAGTACAGTACTAGCATATAGAGTCTCAATGATGTTTCAAGTAATAAGGACTAATGGTGTACAACCAAAATCGCGGACTTTATCCACTCGATAAGTGATAACCATTTGGAAAGTCCGAATAGGGTAGTTCGATCATTCATCATATGAATATCCATTTGCATGCTTTGAACATCTCTATGTTCCATACCAATGAAACGTGGTACTCGGCATCGCAAATGCTAGTCTCAATCTCGAGCGATCCTTATCCTCATTTGCGGACGGCTCAATTGACTAGGAACTGTTTAGAATATACAGTGACTATAAGATGTGTTTCATGATAGCCATCCCCATGTGCTACCACATCTTACATACACTATAGTATATTCAAGGTCTTTATCAAAATAACAATAGTATATCATAATATAACATTATGAAGAAAGATAAAGTCAATGCCATTATAAAAGTGTAAATTATATTAAACAAAAGATTGTTTATACATAGAGTCACAAAAGCCCTTAGCCACAAGTTGGCTAACCGGGCACCCACTCTTTCAATCTCCCACTTGCCCTAAAGCCAACTAGTCATACTACGTAATCCCATTGCTTCGCGATGTTTGTCAAACAATGGTCCTGGCAAGGGCTTAGTAAGCGGATCAGCGATATTGTCTGTAGAGGCCACTCTCTCGACATTGATGTCTCCTCTTTCCACGATCTCCCGGATGATGTGGTATTTCCTCAGTACGTGTTTGAACTTCTGATGAGACCTTGGTTCCTTTGCCTGAGAAACGGCACCCGTGTTGTCACAGTACACCAGGACTTGACCAACAGCTTCAGGAATTAAACCCAACTCTTGGATGAATTTCCTTATCCAAACCGCCTCTTTAGCAACAGCTGATGCTGCAATGTATTCTGCCTCAGTGGTGGAATCCGCTGTGGTGTCCTGTTTGGAACTCTTCCAAGAGACAGCACCGCCATTGAGCACGAATACAAATCCAGAGGTTGATTTCGAGTCATCCACGTCACATTGGAAGCTAGAGTCGGTATAGCCTTCCAACTTCAATTCTCTCCCTCCATAAACCATGAATAAATTCTTAGTCCTTCGCAAGTACTTAAGAATATCCTTCACAGCTTTCCAATGCATTTGACCGGGATTGGCTTGGTATCTACTCGTGACGCTCAGAGCATAGGCCACATCCGGTCTGGTAGATATCATCCCATACATGATACTACCTATGGCTGACTCATATGGCACGTGTGTCATCTTCTCTATCTCTTCGTCAGTCTTGGGACACATAGACTTGGATAGAGAAACTCCATGACACATAGGTAGATGTCCTCTCTTGGACTCATCCATAGAAAACCTTTTCAATATGGTGTCGATGTAGGTTGATTGAGTGAGTCCTATCATTCTTTTAGATCTATCTCTATAGATCTGAATTCCTAGAATATAGGATGCCTCACCTAAATCCTTCATCGAGAATCTACCTGATAACCATATCTTTGTTGACTGCAACATCCCTACATCATTCCCCATGAGTAGGATGTCATCAACATAAAGTACTAAGAATGTTACCGCATTCTTAACTACTTTCTTGTACACGCATGGTTCCTCCGGGTTCTTGATAAAACCAAAATCCTTTATCGTTTCATCAAATTTCTGGTTCCAACTTCTTGATGCTTGTTTGAGACCATAGATTGATCTCTGAAGCTTGCATACCTTATGCTCGCTTCCCATGGATATGTATCCCTTAGGCTGCATCATATAGATCTCTTCCTTAATGTTTCCATTAAAAAATGCAGTCTTTACATCCATTTGCCATATCTCATAGTCATACCATGCTGCTATGACAATAAAGATTCTTATGGACTTGAACATTGCGACTGGTGAAAAGGTTTCATCATAGTCAACTCCTTGTCTTTGAGTATTGTAAGAGTGGGTGCCCAGTGAGCCAACTGTGTGGCTATGGGCTTTGTTGACTCTTTGTATAAACAATCTTTTGTTTAATATTATTTACACTTTTATGGCAATGACTTTATATTACTTCATATTGTTATATTGTGATATACTATTGTTGTTTTGATAAAGACCTTGAATATACTATAGTGTATGTAAGATGTGGTAGAACATGGAGATGTCTATCATGAAATACATCTTATAGTCACTGTATATTCTAAAACCGTTCCTAGTCGATTGAGCCGTCCGATAATAAGGATAAGGATCGCTCGAGTTTGAGACTAGCATTTGCGATGCGGAGTACCACGTTTCATTGGTAGGGAACATGGAGATGTTCGAAGCATGCAAATGGATATTCATAGGATGAATAGTCGAACTACCCTATCCGGACTTTCCAAGTGGTTATCACTTATCGAGTGGATAAAGTCCGCGGTTTTGGTTGTACACCATTAGTCCTTACGACTTGAAACATCATGGAGACTCTATATGCTAGTACTGTGCTTTGACTCGTTTACCGACTCTGAGGGGGTCATCAGGTGTCGAGATTGGGTACAGTTACGACACATATAGGAGTCAATGCATTGTTGTCAAGGATTCACCACATACTTGCGAGTGTGGATATCCTATGCGATCTGAGGAGATATTAGTGTGACAAATCTCTGGCCAGAGTACTTGATGTGATTTAAGAAATGGTTTCTTAGTAGCACATGCGATGTCACTAATTTGATCTTCAAGATGTATTGCATAGTTATCGAATCTTGAGCGACTCTCGATATACCAATGGTTGTTGATTCGATCGGGATATATGGATGAAGGGACCGTACTGTACGTTAACCAAAATCTACTGGTTCTTGTAGGCACTATCAGTGATACCTAGGGAATCATGGGGCGATGTTGCTAGGCGCTTTACCATGATTCGTTGGGCAAGTCGGAAAGTGTTGTTCCGAGTCACAAGGAGTTGTGAGCCCACGGCTAGCTGTATCCCTGAACCATTGAGGGTCACACAGTGTAATGGAGTTTTAATCCCCGTTGAGATAGTTAAATTTAAAGAGTTAAATTTAATGAACTAAGGAGTTGGACTTCTTAAATAAGAGTAAGGGAGTAGGATTTCCTAAAATGACATAGGGATGGACATTTTTGGAAACCACTGAATTCGGATTCAGGAAAATTTATTTTGACTTTAAAACGTGCAGAAATGGTTTCTGTGCACATTGGTGAAATCGTTTCATCAATCGGAGTCACGATGAATTTTATATTAATTTCTGAACGAGCGGGCTTTGCTTGTCGGGCCCCAGCTTATGACTAATGGGCCCTAAGGTGTTAGTGGCCTGCATTATAAATAAGTTATTTCAGTACAGAAATTATAAAAAAAAAAAAAACACAACAGGTCATTATTTTGAGAGCAATAATTTCGAAAACCCTAGCCCCTATTCTCTCTCAATTCGGCCGATCACCCTCCCACTCTGTCAGAGAAATTCCGGTCTGTGATTTTGAATCGCAGTAAGGAATAACGAATCAAATTCGTGTATTCTCTTCGCAGAAAACTTCTGATAGATTTTCTAGTGCAATCTATCAGAGGGATTAAACCTCTGTTCGTGGACCTGATTGAAGGCGTTCATCGGTTCCAGGGAGAGACAACAAGAGCAGAATTGTTCTGTTGGTGTCCATTAATCTCGTTGCGAGATTTGAGGTAAAATTTATTTAATTGTTATTTAAATTTTACACACACGTAATTCAATCGATGTATGGTTGATACCCACACCATGGAAACGTTCCATGAAAAATTTTAAACTTCCGCTGCACCGGGTATCAATCGTAATTGGTCTGGGAACTCGCCAGTTTTTTCCAACAGTGGTATCAGAGCCAGGTTGCTCAGATCAATCGATTGAATAATCAATTGTACAAAATTTTTGAGTCTCGGTTTTTGAAACAAAATAAATATTTTTAATAAAAAAAAAAAAATTTTTTTTTTTTTCGGGGGGCGAAACCCGGGCAGCGATTGGATCGCTGCCCGGAGGGGGCAGCGATGGTCGCTGCCCCCAGGGGCGGCGCACGGCGCCGCCCAAAGGGGGCGCACGGCGCCGCCCAGGGCGGCGACCGTCGCCGCCCAGGGCGGCGCACGGCGCTGCCCAGGGCAGCGCTGTGCGCTGCCCAGCGCAGCGCTGGGCGCTGCGCAGGGCAGCGCTCGGCGCTGCCCAGGGCGGCGCACAGCGCCGCCCAGGGGCGGCGCTCGGCGCCGCCCAGCGGCGGCGCCAGGCGCCGCCAGGGCAGCAAACGTTGCTGCCCTAAGGGGGCAGCCGGGCTGCCCCGGCCCGCGCCCCGGGTGCGGGCCGGCCCGGGAGTGTCCCGGGCGGCCCGCGGGAAAAATTATATTTTTTATTAATTTTAATATTTAAAATTTTATTTTTGGTCCGGTCAAAAATTGTTTTTGATTGGTTCACGAGATTTCGGATCGAATTGTTCGAGTCCGTAAATTTTAAAATTGATTTTGGATAAATTTGAATTTTTGGAAAATTTTAATATTTTATCCGTAAATTGAATTTTGAAATCAATTATTTTGGTACAATTGATGATAAGATATGATCTTATGATATATTAGATAAAATATGATTTTATTTGTAAAATTGGATTTTATAGATAAAATATGATTTTATTTGATATGGAGATAAAATATGATTTTATATGTGAAATGTGATTTTATATATAAAATATGATTTTATCTTGTTTAAATTTGAATTGCCACAGCATGTTATCCAATAAATTAATTTTGAATTAAATGTTATTGGATAAGGATGATCGATTGCCATGACCAATTTTGTAGGTGTATGTTAGGAATTTACATTTTGTCTTTATTGTTGTTGGTTTTATTAATGGGCCTGGTTTATGGCCCGATATGAATGTCATATGTAATAAAAGTGGGCTTGGTTTATAGCCCGTTCCCACCCCCTAAAAATGTATCCCCTACTTGTCATTGTTATTTATTGTAAATACATTAGATTTAGTGGGAGATCAAGATTTGAAGATGGTGGGCCCAGCAGACAATGAAGACTGAAGAAATGTAAATTGGAAGCATATGTAATAGGATTGCATTTGCATACTGCATATTACCTAGGATTGGACTAAGACCCGTGATTGGCAACCACGGGTCAATTAGAAATGGAATCGATCATCCTATATAATATGTGATATTATGATTGTATGCATGTTTAGACATAAATTGCGTGAATCCGGCAATGCATGCAATAAATTAAATATGATGAGACAAATATTTTTATAAATAAAATCCCTCATTTTAAATATGATTTAAAATTTATATCAAGATAAATAAAGGAAATTTAAATATTGTTTAAATGTTCCTACCTTCCATCAACGGTCAATGTATGTGATGCTACCCGCGGATACGGTCCGGCTCATATTATTGGGGGGGCCCGTCCGTCGGAAAGCTGTACATTGGATCGACAAATGTTGTAAGTTGGGTGGAACTCCCATGGGATCGGCTCATATTATTGGGGGATCCACATGGCGACCGTCCATCACAACTTAATATTGATGGGTCATCTTGACATGTCACTTTAAATGGCGTCATATTATTGGGCCCTTATTGGACATGAGGTAAATACATGGGGGTTGCTTTGGAAGCAATTGGGCTCTACCTTTTGAGAATTATGGTTGGCTGATATTATTCGGGACCATAAGTTTGTCAATTGGACTCCATGTTCTCACTAAGGGAAAAGTTTCCCGTTTTCACTAGAGGGTGGTGAAATCGTTAAAATAGTGGGAGTGAGATTCATAAAATTAAATTCGCCTATTTTATGTCTTAGTAAATTGTTAAACAATCATTGATATATGTCTGTTTTTCCTTTTCAGTATTTCATACAATGAATTCGCGAAATCCTTTATTCTCGATCCTCGAACAAAACAAGCTGACTGGCGCCAACTATACGGAATGGTTCCGGAAGTTGAAGATTGTCTTAACTTCGGAGAAAATGCTCTACGTGTTAGAGAAAGCACCTCCGAAGGAAGCACCAGCTGACATAAGTCCGGAGGAATTGGCCAAACTTGATGCATGGTGTGACCATGACATCAAGACCAAATGCTATATGCAAGCCTCGATGTCTGATGAACTCCAGAGGCGATTTGAGGACACGGTGAATGCTGCTGACATTCACACGCAACTCAAGGAACTTTTTGGGGCTCAGTCGAGGGCTGAAAGGTTCTCTACTGTTAAGGAGTTGATGACGTGCCGCATGCGTGAAGGGACTTCGGTCCGTGATCATGGGGTACGAGTGATTTGGCTCATACAGAAGTTAGCGACCCTTGATTTGGTGTTGGAGCATGAACTCAATGTGGACTTGCTGCTTCTATCTCTTCCTTCTTCATTTGATGGATTCGTGATAAATTTTAATATGAACAAGATAGAGGCCACCCTTGAAGAGATGGTCAATATGCTCGTTACATATGAATCCACACTTAAGAAGGATAAGCCAGCTTTCTTGGTGGGCTCCTCATCTTCTGCTAAGAAGGGGCCAAGTATGAAGGGCAAGAAACGTTCTGCCCCACCCAAGAAAGTGGAACCCGAGAAGAAGCAAAAGACAAAGGCTTCAAACGATGGAAAATCCAAGGATGTTTGCCATTACTGCAAGAAGCCGGGTCATTGGAAGCGCAACTGCAAGGAGTATCTTGGGCAGTTGGGAACTGCAAAGGGTATGTTCTATATCGAAATAAACATGTCACTTAATACAACTTCTTGGGTATTGGATACCGGATGTGGATCTCACATTTGCAATGATTTGCAGGTGATGACAAGAAGTCGCAGGCTTAGAATGGGTGAGACCCAGCTGAGGCTCGGGAATGGTTCCAGAGTTGAAGCTACGGCCATTGGAGATGTTTGTTTGATTTTGCAGAACGGTTTTAAATTATTGTTGAGAGATGTTTTATTTGTGCCAGATTTAATTAAAAACATTATTTCTATTTCTATGCTTGATAGAGATGGTTATTCTTGTAATTTTGTGAATGGGATTTGCAGTATTTACAAGAATGAATGTTTAATTGGAAATGGACAACTTGAAAACGATCTATACAATTTAAAACTAAAAGACGTTCCAGTAAATTGTATTGACAAACCGGCGACAACAAACAAAAGGAAAATCGATAGTCAAAACCCGGCAAACCTATGGCACGCTAGGCTAGGTCATATTTCCTCAAGGAGGATGAACAAGCTAGTGGGAGAGGGCATGTTTGATATGTCTGATATTAACTCTCTACCTACTTGTGAATCCTGCCTAAAAGGGAAAATGACTAAATCTCCTTTTAAGGGGAAGCCTGAACGTAGTCAGAATCTGTTGGATTTGATCCATACAGATGTTTGTGGTCCATTTAGAGTAGGGACTCAACATGGCCACACCTACTTCATTACCTTTACTGATGATTATTCTAGGTATGGGTATTTATATTTAATGAAATATAAGTCTGAAGCATTTGAAAAGTTCAAAGAATTCAAGGCTGAAGTAGAAAACAAGCTAGGTAAAAGTATTAAAGCACTTCGATCGGATCGAGGTGGAGAATACTTGAGTACCGAGTTTTTGGACTATCTAAAAGAGAATGGGATTCTCTCTCAGTGGACTCCTCCTATGACACCACAGCTTAATGGTGTATCGGAGCGTCGTAATCGAACTTTGTTGGACATGGTTCGATCTATGATGAGCTTCACTGAGCTTCCACCTTCGTTTTGGGGCTATGCGCTTGAAACGGCGGTATTGTTGTTGAAAAACGTCCACACTAAAGCAGTGGACAAAACACCATACGAGTTATGGAATGGCAAAGCTCCTAAGTATTCGTACTTGAGGATTTGGGGAAGTCCTGCTTACGTGAAGCGGACAGTGGGAGATAAGTTGGATAGTCGATCCAGCTTGTGTTATTTTGTGGGGTATCCGAAGAATTCAATCGGATATTATTTCTATTATCCTGCTGAAACAAAGGTGTTTGTTTCTAGGAATGCCACCTTCTTGGAGAAGGAATTCTTATTGGATAAGAAAGGCGAGATGATGGAACTCGAAGAAGTTCGAGAAGAACCCGAAATACAAAATAACGATCCCACACCTCAGGAACCATTGCTGGACACGCCTGCACCTAGAAGATCCGAGAGGACTTCTAGACCTCCAGTTCGATATGGTCTTCTTCTTGAAGAGGGTCAAGATGAACCCGACATTGGATGTGATCCAAGAAGCTTCAAGGAAGCAATTTCTGATGCGGATTCGAATTTATGGCTTGAAGCTATGCAGTCAGAATTGGATTCGATGCATACTAACCAAGTCTGGTCTTTAGTGGATCCTCCCGATGGAATTGTTCCAATAGGGTGTAAATGGATCTACAAAAGAAAGCTTGGGCCTGATGGTAAGGTATTGACCTACAAGGCGCGATTGGTGGCGAAAGGTTACACTCAAAGGCAAGGAGTTGACTATGATGAAACCTTTTCACCAGTCGCAATGTTCAAGTCCATAAGAATCCTAATTGCCATAGCTGCATGGTATGACTATGAGATATGGCAGATGGATGTGAAGACTGCTTTTCTTAATGGAGACATTAAGGAAGAAATCTATATGAAGCAGCCTGAGGGGTACACATCCATGGGAAGCGAGCATAAGGTATGCAAGCTTCAGAGATCAATTTATGGTCTAAAACAAGCATCAAGAAGTTGGAACCAGAAATTTGATGAAACAATTAAAGACTTTGGTTTCATCAAGAACCCGGAGGAACCTTGCGTGTACAAGAAAGTAGTTAAGGATGCGGTGACATTCTTAGTACTTTATGTTGATGACATCCTACTCATTGGGAATGATGTAGGGATGTTGCAGTCAACAAAGATATGGTTATCAGGTAGATTTTCGATGAAGGATTTGGGTGAGGCATCCTACATTCTTGGGATACAGATCTATAGGGATAGATCTAAGAGAATGATAGGACTCACTCAATCAACCTACATCGATACCATATTGAAACGGTTTTCAATGGATGGGTCCAAGAGAGGACATCTACCCATGTGTCATGGAGTTTCTCTATCCAAGTCTATGTGTCCCAAGACTGATGCAGAGATAGAGAATATGACACATGTACCATATGCGTCAGCTATAGGTAGTATCATGTATGGGATGATATCTACCAGACCGGATGTAGCATTTGCTCTGAGTGTCACGAGCAGATATCAGTCTAATCCTGGTCAGATGCATTGGAAAGCCGTGAAGGACATTCTTAAGTACTTGCGAAGGACTAAGAATATGTTCATGGTTTATGGAGGACGAGAACTCAAACTGGAAGGCTATACCGACTCTAGCTTCCAAAGTGATGTGGATGACTCGAAGTCAACCTCTGGATTTGTGTTCATGCTCAATGGCGGTGCTGTCTCTTGGAAGAGTTCCAAGCAGGACACCACAGCGGATTCCACCACTGAGGCTGAATACATTGCAGCATCAGCTGCTGCTAAAGAGGCCGTTTGGATGAGGAATTTCGTCCAAGAGTTGGGCGTCATTCCTGAATTTGTTGGTCCAGTCCCGGTGTACTGCGACAACACGGGTGCCGTTGCTCAAGCAAAGGAACCAAGGTCTCATCAAAGATCCAAACACGTACTGAGGAAATACCACATAATCCGGGAGATTGTGGAAAGAGGAGACATCAGTGTCGAACGAGTGGCCTCTGCAGACAATATCGCTGATCCACTTACTAAGCCTTTGCCAGGACCATTGTTTGACAAACATCGCGAAGCAATGGGTCTACGTAGTATGACTAGTTGGCTATAGGGCAAGTGGGAGATTGTAAGAGTGGGTGCCCAGTGAGCCAACTGTGTGGCTATGGGCTTTGTTGACTCTTTGTATAAACAATCTTTTGTTTAATATTATTTACACTTTTATGGCAATGACTTTATATTACTTCATATTGTTATATTGTGATATACTATTGTTGTTTTGATAAAGACCTTGAATATACTATAGTGTATGTAAGATGTGGTAGAACATGGAGATGTCTATCATGAAATACATCTTATAGTCACTGTATATTCTAAAACCGTTCCTAGTCGATTGAGCCGTCCGATAATAAGGATAAGGATCGCTCGAGTTTGAGACTAGCATTTGCGATGCGGAGTACCACGTTTCATTGGTAGGGAACATGGAGATGTTCGAAGCATGCAAATGGATATTCATAGGATGAATAGTCGAACTACCCTATCCGGACTTTCCAAGTGGTTATCACTTATCGAGTGGATAAAGTCCGCGGTTTTGGTTGTACACCATTAGTCCTTACGACTTGAAACATCATGGAGACTCTATATGCTAGTACTGTGCTTTGACTCGTTTACCGACTCTGAGGGGGTCATCAGGTGTCGAGATTGGGTACAGTTACGACACATATAGGAGTCAATGCATTGTTGTCAAGGATTCACCACATACTTGCGAGTGTGGATATCCTATGCGATCTGAGGAGATATTAGTGTGACAAATCTCTGGCCAGAGTACTTGATGTGATTTAAGAAATGGTTTCTTAGTAGCACATGCGATGTCACTAATTTGATCTTCAAGATGTATTGCATAGTTATCGAATCTTGAGCGACTCTCGATATACCAATGGTTGTTGATTCGATCGGGATATATGGATGAAGGGACCGTACTGTACGTTAACCAAAATCTACTGGTTCTTGTAGGCACTATCAGTGATACCTAGGGAATCATGGGGCGATGTTGCTAGGCGCTTTACCATGATTCGTTGGGCAAGTCGGAAAGTGTTGTTCCGAGTCACAAGGAGTTGTGAGCCCACGGCTAGCTGTATCCCTGAACCATTGAGGGTCACACAGTGTAATGGAGTTTTAATCCCCGTTGAGATAGTTAAATTTAAAGAGTTAAATTTAATGAACTAAGGAGTTGGACTTCTTAAATAAGAGTAAGGGAGTAGGATTTCCTAAAATGACATAGGGATGGACATTTTTGGAAACCACTGAATTCGGATTCAGGAAAATTTATTTTGACTTTAAAACGTGCAGAAATGGTTTCTGTGCACATTGGTGAAATCGTTTCATCAATCGGAGTCACGATGAATTTTATATTAATTTCTGAACGAGCGGGCTTTGCTTGTCGGGCCCCAGCTTATGACTAATGGGCCCTAAGGTGTTAGTGGCCTGCATTATAAATAAGTTATTTCAGTACAGAAATTATAAAAAAAAAAAAAACACAACAGGTCATTATTTTGAGAGCAATAATTTCGAAAACCCTAGCCCCTATTCTCTCTCAATTCGGCCGATCACCCTCCCACTCTGTCAGAGAAATTCCGGTCTGTGATTTTGAATCGCAGTAAGGAATAACGAATCAAATTCGTGTATTCTCTTCGCAGAAAACTTCTGATAGATTTTCTAGTGCAATCTATCAGAGGGATTAAACCTCTGTTCGTGGACCTGATTGAAGGCGTTCATCGGTTCCAGGGAGAGACAACAAGAGCAGAATTGTTCTGTTGGTGTCCATTAATCTCGTTGCGAGATTTGAGGTAAAATTTATTTAATTGTTATTTAAATTTTACACACACGTAATTCAATCGATGTATGGTTGATACCCACACCATGGAAACGTTCCATGAAAAATTTTAAACTTCCGCTGCACCGGGTATCAATCGTAATTGGTCTGGGAACTCGCCAGTTTTTTCCAACAAGTATAACCTTTTGCCACCAAGCGTGCCTTGTAGGTCAATACCTTTCCATCAGGCCCAAGCTTTCTCTTGTAGATCCATTTGCACCCAATTGGAACAATTCCATCGGGAGGATCTACTAAAGACCAAACTTGGTTAGAATACATCGAGTCTATTTTCGATTGCATAGCTTCAAGCCATAAATTCGAATCCGCATCAGAAATTGCTTTCTTGAAGTTTCTTGGATCACATCCAATGTCAGGTTCACTTTGATCTCCTTCAAGAAGAAGACTATATCTAATAGGAGGCCTAAAAGTCCTCTCGGATCTCCTAGTAATAGGCGTGTCTTGTGATGATTCTTGAGGTGTAGGATCGCTATTTTGTATCTCGGGTTCTTCTCGAATTTCTTCGAGTTCCATCATCTTGCCTTTCTTATCCAATAAGAACTCCTTCTCCAAGAAGGTGGCATTCCTTGAAACAAACACTTTTGTTTCAGCAGGATGATAGAAATAATATCCGATTGAATTCTTTGGATACCCTACAAAATAACATAAGGTGGATCGACTATCCAACTTATCTCCCACTGTCTGCTTCACGTAAGCAGGACATCCCCAAATCCTCAAGTACGAATACTTAGGAGCTTTGCCATTCCATAACTCGTATGGTGTTTTATTTACTGCTTTAGTGTGGACGTTGTTTAACAACAATACCGCTGTTTCAAGCGCGTAGCCCCAAAACGAAGGTGGGAGCTCAGTGAAGCTCATCATGGATCGAACCATGTCCAACAAAGTTCGATTGCGACGCTCCGAAACACCATTAAGCTGAGGTGTCATAGTAGAAGTCCACTGAGAGAGAATCCCATTCTCTTTTAGATAGTCCAAAAACTCGGTACTTAAGTATTCTCCACCTCGATCCAATCAAAGTGCCTTAATACTTTTACCTAGTTTGTTTTCTACATCAGCCTTGAATTCTTTGAACCTTTCAAATGCTTCAGACTTATATTTCATTAAATATAAATACCCATACCTAGAATGATCATCAGTAAAGGTAATGAAGTAGGTGTTGCCACATTTAGTACCAATCCTAAATGGACCGCAAACATCTGTATGGATCAAATCCAACAGATTTTGACTACGCTCAGGTTTCCCTTTGAAAGGAGATTTAGTCATTTTTCCCTTTAGGCAGGACTCACAAGTAGGTAGAGAGTTAATATCAGACATATCAAACATGCCCTCTCCCACTAGCTTGTTCATCCTCCTTGAGGAAATATAACCTAGCCTAGCATGCCAAAGGTTTGCCGGGTTTTGACTATCGTCCTTCCTTTTAATTGTTGTTACCGGTTTATCAACATAATTAATTGGAACGTCTTTTAATTTTAAGCTATATAGATCATTTTCAAGTTGTCCATTTCCAATCAAACATTCATTCTTGTAAATATTGCAAATCTCATTCACAAAATTGCAAGAAAAACCATCTCTATCAAGCATAGAAATAGATATAATGTTTTTGACCAAATCCGGAACATATAAAACATCTCTCAAAAATAACTTAAAATTGTTCTGCAAAACTAAATAAATGTCTCTTATAGCTTTGGCTTCGACTCTAGAACCATTCCCGAGCCTTAGCTGGGTCTCACCCATCCTTAGCTTACGACTTCTTGTCATCACCTGCAAATCATTGCAAATGTGAGATCCACATCCGGTATCCAATACCCAAGAAGAAGTATTAAGCGAAACATTTATTTCAATGTAAAACATACCCTTTGCAGTTCGCAACTGTTCGAGGTATTCCTTACAGTTACGTTTCCAATGACCGGGTTTCTTGCAGTAATGGCAAACGTTTTCATCTTTTATCCCATTTGAAACCTTGGCCTTTCCCTTCTTATTTGGTCCAATCTTCTTGGGCGGGGCATAACGTTTCTTACCCTTTCCACTTGGTCCTTTCTTAGAATTAGAAGAGGATCCAACAAAGAGTACCGGTTTATCCTTCTTTAGTGTGGCTTCATATGTGACAAGCATATTGACCATCTCTTCAAGGGTGGCCTCTATCTTGTTCATATTGAAGTTCATCACAAAACCGTCAAACGATGAAGGAAGTGATAGAAGCAACAAGTCCGCGCTAAGTTCATGCTCCAAAGTCAAGTCGAGTGTTACCAACTTTTCAATGAGCCCAATCATGCGCACCCCATGCTCACGGACCGAAGTCCCATCTCGCATGCGGCTCGTCATGAGCTCTCTGACGGTGGCATACCTCTCCGACCTTGACTGAGCTCCAAAGAGTTCCTTGAGGTTCTTGTGAATGTCAGCAGCATTCACGGTATCCTCGAATCTCCTTTGAAGCTCATCAGACATCGAAGCCTGCATGTAGCATTGGCCTTGATATCATGGTCCCACCATAAATCAAGTTTGGCCAACTCTTCCGGACTTGTATTAGCCGGGGCTTCCTTCGGAGGCGGCTTCTCTAACACGTAGAAAGCTTTTTCCGAAGTAAGAATAATTTTCAACTTACGGAACCATTCCGTATAGTTTGCGCCAGTCAATTTGTTTTGTTCGAGAATTGAAAACAGTGGATTGCGAGAAGTCATTGTAATAGTATACTGAAAAGGAAACAGACAATAATCAATGATTGTTTAATTAATTTACTAAGACATAAAATATGGCGAATTTTAATTTTATGAATTACACTCCCACTATTTTAACGATTTCACTACCCTCTAGTGAAAACGGGAAACTGTTTTTCTTAGTGAGAACATGGAGTCCAATTGACAAATCATGATCCCGAATAATATCAGCCAACCATAATTTTCAAAAGGTAGAGCCCAATTACTTCCAAAGTAACCCCCATGTTTTTACCTCATGTCCAATAAGGGCCCAATAATATGACACCGTTTTTTGTGACATGTCAAGATAACCCATCAATATTAAGTTGTGATGGACAGTCGCCATGTGGATCCCCAATAATATGAGCCAATCCCATGGGAGTTCCACCCAACTTACAACATGTGTCGATCCAATGTACAGCTTTCCGACGAATGGGCCCCCCCAATAATATGAGTCGGACCGTATCCGCGGTAGCATCTCATACATTGATCATTGATGGAAGGTAGGAATATTTAAACAATATTTAAATTCCCTTTTTATTAATCTTGATATCAATTTTAAATCATATTTAAAATGAGGGATTTTTAATTTTGAAAATTTGTCTCATCATGCAATTTATGTATGCTTGCGGGATTCATACAATTTAGTCTAAACATGCATACATCAATAATATCATATATTATTTAAGGATGATCGATCCCATTAACTAATCGACCCGTGGTTGCCAATCACGAGTCTAAGTCCAATCCTAGGTGATACGCAAGTATGCAATGCAATCCTATTACATTGTGCTTCCAATTTACATTTCTTTGGTCTTCATTGTCTGCTGGGCCCACCATTTCTTCAAATCTTTGTCTCCTACTAAGTCTAATAAATTTACAATAAATTTTGATGACAAATATGGGATAAATTTTTAGGGGTGGGAACGGGCCATAAACCAGGCCCACTTTTATTACATATGACAATCATATTGGGCTATAAACCAAGCCCATTAATAAACACCAACAACAATAAGACAAATGTAAATCACCTAACATACACCTAAAACATTGGTCATGGCAATCGATCATCCTTTATCCATTAATTAATTCAATAATTAAATAATTGTATAAACATGCAAAGGCATCATAATTTAAAAGATAAAATCATATTTTATCTTATCCATCCATAAGATCATATCTTATCATCAATTGTACCAAAATAATTAATTTTATAAATTTTAATTTAACGGATAAAATTTATAAATTTTCCAAAAATTCAAATTTATCCAAAAATCAATTTTAAAATTTTTGGACTCGAACAATTCGATCCGATGCCTCGTGAACCAATCAAAAAAAATTTTCGATCGGATCAAAAACTAGAATTTCAAAAAATTAAAATTTTAATTAAAAATTAAAAATAATTTTTCCGGGCTGCCCGGGACAATCCCGGGCAGCCCGCGCCCCAAAAAGGGGCCCGGACTGGGCAGCCCGTCGCTGCCCAAGATCGCTGCCCTTGGGCTGCGCCCAGCGCTGCCCGATTTTCCCATTAAAATTCAATTTTAAATTTTCTTTTTATTTCAAAAAACCGAGGCTTAAAAATTTTGTACAATCGATTAATTTAATCGTTTGATCTGAGCAACCTGGCTCTGATACAAATGTTGGAAAACGTGTTCAGATCAATTAAGAATTGATACCCGGTGCAGCGGAAGTTTAAAATTTTATTTTATTATATGGAACAATTCCATATATGGGTATCAAAACTTTTACGATTAAATTTGTTCAAGTAAAAATAAAACGCAGTTAAAGTTTTACCTCGTCAAGCAAAGGCTTGATCGTGGACTCCAACAGAATTTAATCTGCTCTTCTTGTAAATCCCGGGAACCGATGACAGTCACGATCTATCTTCGGAATTAGGTCCACGAACGAAAAACAGAAACCCTCCGATTGACTGCACTAGAAATCAATCAGAAGTTTTACGTAGAGAATAAACAGATATGATCTGTTAATTCGATTTGTAATTTTTCACAAAAATCACAAGTCGAATTTTCTCTAAAAAGGGATAGAGGATTTCGAAAATCCCCTTGAAAATTCTAGAGTGTATTTTCGAAAATTGCAATATACAATGTGTCAAATTTTCGAACCCAACACCTTTATTTATAGATAATTTCTATTTATAATTATATCAGGACTCTAACTCCTTAAAGCCCACAATCCATAACTTAAGCCCAACAAGCCAAGCCTGTTGTTATAGAAATTAATATAAAATTCATCGTGACTCCGATTGATAAACTGATTTCACCAATGTGCACAGAAACCATTTCTGCATATTTTAGAGTCAAGATAATTTTTCTGAATCCGAATTCAGTGATTTCCAAAAAAGCCCATCCCCATGTCATTTTTGGAAATCCCACTCCCTTTTAATTAAGAAGTCCAACTTCTCTTTCATTAAATTTAACTCTTTAAATTTAACTATCTCTACGCGGTTTTAGTAATCCATTACTTGTGTAACCCTCAATGGTTCAGGAATACAGCTAGCCGTGGGCTCACAACTCCTTGTGACTCGGAACAACAATTTCCGACTTACCCATCGAATCATGGTAAGAGCGCCTAGCAACATCGCCCCATGATTCCCTAGGTATTACTGATAGTGCCTGCAAGAACCAGTAGATTTTGGTTAGCGTACAGTACGGTCCCTTCATCCATATATCCCGATCGAATCAAAAACCATTGGTATATCGTGTTGGAAAACTGGCGAGTTCCCAGACCAATTACGATTGATACCCGGTGCAGCGGAAGTTTAAAATTTTTCATGGAACGTTTCCATGGTGTGGGTATCAACCATACATCGATTGAATTACGTGTGTGTAAAATTTAAATAACAATTAAATAAATTTTACCTCAAATCTCGCAACGAGATTAATGGACACCAACAGAACAATTCTGCTCTTGTTGTCTCTCCCTGGAACCGATGAACGCCTTCAATCAGGTCCACGAACAGAGGTTTAATCCCTCTGATAGATTGCACTAGAAAATCTATCAGAAGTTTTCTGCGAAGAGAATACACGAATTTGATTCGTTATTCCTTACTGCGATTCAAAATCACAGACCGGAATTTTCTCGGGCAGAGGGGAGGGGTCGGCCGAAAACGTTTTGAGAGGGGTAGGGTTTCGAAAATCCTGTCTCAAAAATTATGACCTGTTGTGTGTAATTTCTGTACTGAAATAACTTATTTATAATGCAGGCCACTAACACCTTAGGGCCCATTAGTCATAAGCTGGGGCCCGACAAGCAAAGCCCGCTCGTTCAGAAATTAATATAAAATTCATCGTGACTCCGATTGATGAAACGATTTCACCAATGTGCACAGAAACCATTTCTGCACGTTTTAAAGTCAAAATAAATTTTCCTGAATCCGAATTCAGTGGTTTCCAAAAATGTCCATCCCTATGTCATTTTAGGAAATCCTACTCCCTTACTCTTATTTAAGAAGTCCAACTCCTTAGTTCATTAAATTTAACTCTTTAAATTTAACTATCTCAACGGGGATTAAAACTCCATTACACTGTGTGACCCTCAATGGTTCAGGGATACAGCTAGCCGTGGGCTCACAACTCCTTGTGACTCGGAACAACACTTTCCGACTTGCCCAACGAATCATGGTAAAGCGCCTAGCAACATCGCCCCATGATTCCCTAGGTATCACTGATAGTGCCTACAAGAACCAGTAGATTTTGGTTAGCGTACAGTACGGTCCCTTCATCCATATATCCCGATCGAATCAACAACCATTGGTATATCGAGAGTCGCTCAAGATTCGATAACTATGCAATGCATCTTGAAGATCAAATTAGTGACATCGCATGTGCTACTAAGAAACCATTTCTTAAATCACATCAATTACTCTGGCCAGAGATTTATCACACTAATATCTCCTCAGATCGCATAGGATATCCACACTCGCAAGTATGTGGTGAATCCTTGACAACAATGCATTGACTCCTATATGTGTCGTAACTGTACCCAATCTCGACACCTGATGACCCCCTCAGAGTCGGTAAACGAGTCAAAGCACAGTACTAGCATATAGAGTCTCCATGATGTTTCAAGTCGTAAGGACTAATGGTGTACAACCAAAACCGCGGACTTTATCCACTCGATAAGTGATAACCACTTGGAAAGTCCGGATAGGGTAGTTCGACTATTCATCCTATGAATATCCATTTGCATGCTTCGAACATCTCCATGTTCCCTACCAATGAAACGTGGTACTCCGCATCGCAAATGCTAGTCTCAAACTCGAGCGATCCTTATCCTTATTATCGGACGGCTCAATCGACTAGGAACGGTTTTAGAATATACAGTGACTATAAGATGTATTTCATGATAGACATCTCCATGTTCTACCACATCTTACATACACTAGTATATTCAAGGTCTTTATCAAAACAACAATAGTATATCACAATATAACAATATGAAGTAATATAAAGTCATTGCCATAAAAGTGTAAATAATATTAAACAAAAGATTGTTTATACAAAGAGTCAACAAAGCCCATAGCCACACAGTTGGCTCACTGGGCACCCACTCTTACAATCTCCCACTTGCCCTATAGCCAACTAGTCATACTACGTAGACCCATTGCTTCGCGATGTTTGTCAAACAATGGTCCTGGCAAAGGCTTAGTAAGTGGATCAGCGATATTGTCTGCAGAGGCCACTCGTTCGACACTGATGTCTCCTCTTTCCACAATCTCCCGGATTATGTGGTATTTCCTCAGTACGTGTTTGGATCTTTGATGAGACCTTGGTTCCTTTGCTTGAGCAACGGCACCCGTGTTGTCGCAGTACACCGGGACTGGACCAACAAATTCAGGAATGACGCCCAACTCTTGGACGAAATTCCTCATCCAAACGGCCTCTTTAGCAGCAGCTGATGCTGCAATGTATTCAGCCTCAGTGGTGGAATCCGCTGTGGTGTCCTGCTTGGAACTCTTCCAAGAGACAGCACCACCATTGAGCATGAACACAAATCCAGAGGTTGACTTCGAGTCATCCACATCACTTTGGATGCTAGAGTCGGTATAGCCTTCCAGTTTGAGTTCTCGTCCTCCATAAACCATGAACATATTCTTAGTCCTTCGCAAGTACTTAACAATGTCCTTCACGGCTTTCCAATGCATCTGACCAGGATTAGACTGATATCTGCTCGTGACACTCAGAGCAAATGCTACATCCGGTCTGGTAGATATCATCCCATACATGATACTACCTATAGCTGACGCATATGGTACATGTGTCATATTCTCTATCTCTGCATCAGTCTTGGGACACATAGACTTGGATAGAGAAACTCCATGACACATGGGTAGATGTCCTCTCTTGGACCCATCCATTGAAAACCGTTTCAATATGGTATCGATGTAGGTTGATTGAGTGAGTCCTATCATTCTCTTAGATCTATCCCTATAGATCTGTATCCCAAGAATGTAGGATGCCTCACCCAAATCCTTCATCGAAAATCTACCTGATAACCATATCTTTGTTGACTGCAACATCCCTACATCATTCCCAATGAGTAGGATGTCATCAACATAAAGTACTAAGAATGTTACCGCATCCTTAACTACTTTCTTGTACACGCAAGGTTCCTCCGGGTTCTTGATGAAACCAAAATCTTTTATTGTTTCATCAAATTTCTGGTTCCAACTTCTTGATGCTTGTTTTAGACCATAAATTGATCTCTGAAGCTTGCATACCTTATGCTCGCTTCCCATGGATGTGAACCCCTCAGGCTGCCTCATATAGATTTCTTCCTTAATGTCTCCATTAAGAAAAGCAGTCTTCACATCCATCTGCCATATCTCATAGTCATACCATGCAGCTATGGCAATTAGGATTCTTATGGACTTGAACATTGCAACTGGTGAAAAGGTTTCGTCATAGTCAACTCCTTGCCTTTGAGTATAACCTTTAGCCACCAATCGCGCCTTGTAGGTCAATACCTTACCATCAGGCCCAAGCTTTCTTTTGTAGATCCATTTACACCCTATTGGAACAATTCCATCGGGAGGATCCACTAAAGACCAGACTTGGTTAGTATGCATCGAATCCAATTCAGACTGCATAGCTTCAAGCCATAAATTCGAATCCGCATCAGAAATTGCTTCCTTGAAGCTTCTTGGATCACATCCAATGTCGGGTTCATCTTGACCCTCTTCAAGAAGAAGACCATATCGAACTGGAGGTCTAGAAGTCCTCTCGGATCTTCTAGGTGCAGGCGTGTTCAGCAATGGTTCCTGAGGTGTGGGATCGTTATTTTGTATTTCGGGTTCTTCTCGAACTTCTTCGAGTTCCATCATCACGCCTTTCTTATCCAATAAGAACTCCTTCTCCAAGAAGGTGGCATTCCGTGAAACAAACACCTTTGTTTCAGCAGGATAATAGAAATAATATCCGATTGAATTCTTCGGATACCCCACAAAATAACACAAGCTGGATCGACTATCCAACTTATCTCCCACTGTCTGCTTCACGTAAGCAGGACATCCCCAAATCCTCAAGTATGAATACTTAGGAGCTTTGCCATTCCATAACTCGTATGGTGTTTTGTCCACTGCTTTAGTGTGGACGTTATTCAACAACAATACCGCCGTTTCAAGCGCATAGCCCCAAAACGAAGGTGGAAGCTCAGTGAAGCTCATCATAGATCGAACCATGTCCAACAAAGTTCGATTACGACGCTCCGATACACCATTAAGCTGTGGTGTCATAGGAGGAGTCCACTGAGAGAGAATCCCATTCTCTTTTAGATAGTCCAAAAACTCGGTACTCAAGTATTCTCCACCTCGATCCGATCGAAGTGCTTTAATACTTTTACCTAGCTTGTTTTCTACTTCAGCCTTGAATTCTTTGAACTTTTCAAATGCTTCAGACTTATATTTCATTAAATATAAATACCCATACCTTGAATAATCATCAGTAAAGGTAATGAAGTAGGTGTGGCCATGTTGAGTCCCTACTCTAAATGGACCACAAACATCTGTATGGATCAAATCCAACAGATTCTGACTACGCTCAGGTTTCCCCTTAAAAGGAGATTTAGTCATTTTCCCTTTTAGGCAGGATTCACAAGTAGGTAGAGAGTTAATATCAGACATATCAAACATGCCCTCTCCCACTAGCTTGTTCATCCTCCTTGAGGAAATATGACCTAGTCTAGCGTGCCAAAGGTTTGCCGGGTTTTGACTATCGATTTTCCTTTTGTTTGTTGTTGCCGGTTTGTCAATACAATTTATTGGAACGTCTTTTAGTTTTAAGTTGTATAGATCGTTTTCAAGTTGTCCATTTCCAATCAAACATTCATTCTTGTAAATATTGCAAATCCCATTCACAAAATTGCAAGAATAACCATCTCTATCAAGCATAGAAATAGAAATAATGTTTTTAATTAAATCTGGAACAAATAAAACATCTCTTAAAACCGTTCTGCAAAAATGTCTCCTATAGCTTTGGATTTATCTCTGGAACCATTCCCGAGCCTTGACTGGGTCTCACCCATCCTTAGCCTATTACTTCTTGTCATCATTTGCAACTCATTGCAAATATGAGATCTACATCTGGTATCCAATACCCAAGAAGTAGTATTAAGAAAAACATTTTTAATGTAAAACATACCCTTTGCAGTTCGCAACTGCTTGAGGTATTCCTTGCAGTTACGTTTCCAATGACCGGGTTTCTTGCAATGATGGCAAACTTGTTTAGACTTGTCCAATTTTGCATGTAACATTTGGCCTTGAGATCATGGTCCAACCATTTCTCTAGTTCGGCCAACCTTTCGGCAGTTACATCAGCCGGGGCTGTTTTCGGAGAAGCCTTTTCTAACACTTAGAAAATATTTTTCCGAACTTAGGACAATCTTAACTTATGGAATCATTCTGTATTGTTTGCGTCAATAAGTTTGTTTTGTTGGAGAACAGAAACATGTGGATTACTGAGATAAAACAGACAATTATCGATGATTGTTTAAATAATTTACTAAGACATAAAATAGGCGAATTTAATTTTATGAATCTCACTCCCATTATTTTAACGATTTCACCACCCTCTAGTGAAAACGGGAAACTTTTTCCTTAGTGAGAACATGGAGTCCAATTGACAAACTTATGGTCCCGAATAATATCAGCCAACCATAATTCTCAAAAGGTAGAGCCCAATTGCTTCCAAAGCAACCCCCATGTATTTTCCTCATGTCCAATAAGGGCCCAATAATATGACGCCGTTTAAAGTGACATGTCAAGATGACCCATCAATATTAAGTTGTGATGGACGGTCGCCATGTGGATCCCCCAATAATATGAGCCGATCCCATGGGAGTTCCACCCAACTTACAACATTTGTCGATCCAATGTACAGCTTTCCGACGGACGGGCCCCCCCAATAATATGAGCCGGACCGTATCCGCGGGTAGCATCACATACATTGACCGTTGATGGAAGGTAGGAACATTTAAACAATATTTAAATTTCCTTTATTTATCTTGATATAAATTTTAAATCATATTTAAAATGAGGGATTTTATTTATAAAAATATTTGTCTCATCATATTTAATTTATTGCATGCATTGCCGGATTCACGCAATTTATGTCTAAACATGCATACAATCATAATATCACATATTATATAGGATGATCGATTCCATTTCTAATTGACCCGTGGTTGCCAATCACGGGTCTTAGTCCAATCCTAGGTAATATGCAGTATGCAAATGCAATCCTATTACATATGCTTCCAATTTACATTTCTTCAGTCTTCATTGTCTGCTGGGCCCACCATCTTCAAATCTTGATCTCCCACTAAATCTAATGTATTTACAATTAAATAACAATGACAAGTAGGGGATACATTTTTAGGGGGTGGGAACGGGCTATAAACCAAGCCCACTTTTATTACATATGACATTCATATCGGGCCATAAACCAGGCCCATTAATAAAACCAACAACAATAAAGACAAAATGTAAATTCCTAACATACACCTACAAAATTGGTCATGGCAATCGATCATCCTTATCCAATAACATTTAATTCAAAATTAATTTATTGGATAACATGCTGTGGCAATTCAAATTTAAACAAGATAAAATCATATTTTATATATAAAATCACATTTCACATATAAAATCATATTTTATCTCCATATCAAATAAAATCATATTTTATCTATAAAATCCAATTTTACAAATAAAATCATATTTTATCTAATATATCATAAGATCATATCTTATCATCAATTGTACCAAAATAATTGATTTCAAAATTCAATTTACGGATAAAATATTAAAATTTTCCAAAAATTCAAATTTATCCAAAATCAATTTTAAAATTTACGGACTCGAACAATTCGATCCGAAATCTCGTGAACCAATCAAAAACAATTTTTGACCGGACCAAAAATAAAATTTTAAATATTAAAATTAATAAAAAATTAAAAATTAATTTTTCCCGCGGGCCACCCGGGACACTCCCGGGTCGGCCCGCACCCGGGGCGCGGGCCGGGGGCAGCCCGGCTGCCCCCTTAGGGCAGCGCCTGGCGCCGTGCGCTGCCCTGGGCGGCGCCGAGCGCCGCCCCTGGGCAGCGCACAGCGCTGCCCTGGGCGGCGCCGTGCGCCGCCCTGGGCGGCGACGGTCGCCGCCTTGGGCGGCGCTGTGCGCCCCCTTTGGGCGGCGCCGTGCGCCGCCCGGGGCAGCAACAATTGCTGCCCCACCGGGCAGCGATCCAATCGCTGCCCGGGTTTTGCCCCGAAAAAATTTTTTTATTAAAAATATTTATTTTGTTTCATAAACCGAGACTCAAAAATTTTGTACAATTGATTATTCAATCGATTGATCTGAGCAACCTGGCTCTGATACCACTGTTGGAAAACTGGCGAGTTCCCAGACCAATTACGATTGATACCCGGTGCAGCGGAAGTTTAAAATTTTTCATGGAACGTTTCCATGGTGTGGGTATCAACCATACATCGATTGAATTACGTGTGTGTAAAATTTAAATAACAATTAAATAAATTTTACCTCAAATCTCGCAACGAGATTAATGGACACCAACAGAACAATTCTGCTCTTGTTGTCTCTCCCTGGAACCGATGAACGCCTTCAATCAGGTCCACGAACAGAGGTTTAATCCCTCTGATAGATTGCACTAGAAAATCTATCAGAAGTTTTCTGCGAAGAGAATACACGAATTTGATTCGTTATTCCTTACTGCGATTCAAAATCACAGACCGGAATTTTCTCGGGCAGAGGGGAGGGGTCGGCCGAAAACGTTTTGAGAGGGGTAGGGTTTCGAAAATCCTGTCTCAAAAATTATGACCTGTTGTGTGTAATTTCTGTACTGAAATAACTTATTTATAATGCAGGCCACTAACACCTTAGGGCCCATTAGTCATAAGCTGGGGCCCGACAAGCAAAGCCCGCTCGTTCAGAAATTAATATAAAATTCATCGTGACTCCGATTGATGAAACGATTTCACCAATGTGCACAGAAACCATTTCTGCACGTTTTAAAGTCAAAATAAATTTTCCTGAATCCGAATTCAGTGGTTTCCAAAAATGTCCATCCCTATGTCATTTTAGGAAATCCTACTCCCTTACTCTTATTTAAGAAGTCCAACTCCTTAGTTCATTAAATTTAACTCTTTAAATTTAACTATCTCAACGGGGATTAAAACTCCATTACACTGTGTGACCCTCAATGGTTCAGGGATACAGCTAGCCGTGGGCTCACAACTCCTTGTGACTCGGAACAACACTTTCCGACTTGCCCAACGAATCATGGTAAAGCGCCTAGCAACATCGCCCCATGATTCCCTAGGTATCACTGATAGTGCCTACAAGAACCAGTAGATTTTGGTTAGCGTACAGTACGGTCCCTTCATCCATATATCCCGATCGAATCAACAACCATTGGTATATCGAGAGTCGCTCAAGATTCGATAACTATGCAATGCATCTTGAAGATCAAATTAGTGACATCGCATGTGCTACTAAGAAACCATTTCTTAAATCACATCAATTACTCTGGCCAGAGATTTATCACACTAATATCTCCTCAGATCGCATAGGATATCCACACTCGCAAGTATGTGGTGAATCCTTGACAACAATGCATTGACTCCTATATGTGTCGTAACTGTACCCAATCTCGACACCTGATGACCCCCTCAGAGTCGGTAAACGAGTCAAAGCACAGTACTAGCATATAGAGTCTCCATGATGTTTCAAGTCGTAAGGACTAATGGTGTACAACCAAAACCGCGAACTTTATCCACTCGATAAGTGATAACCACTTGGAAAGTCCGGATAGGGTAGTTCGACTATTCATCCTATGAATATCCATTTGCATGCTTCGAACATCTCCATGTTCCCTACCAATGAAACGTGGTACTCCGCATCGCAAATGCTAGTCTCAAACTCGAGCGATCCTTATCCTTATTATCGGACGGCTCAATCGACTAGGAACGGTTTTAGAATATACAGTGACTATAAGATGTATTTCATGATAGACATCTCCATGTTCTACCACATCTTACATACACTATAGTATATTCAAGGTCTTTATCAAAACAACAATAGTATATCACAATATAACAATATGAAGTAATATAAAGTCATTGCCATAAAAGTGTAAATAATATTAAACAAAAGATTGTTTATACAAAGAGTCAACAAAGCCCATAGCCACACAGTTGGCTCACTGGGCACCCACTCTTACATATCGAGAGTCATTCGAGATTCGACAACTATGCATAACATCTTGGAGATCTATTAGTGACATCGCATGTGTTACTAGGAACACCAAGTAACCTAAAACACATCATGTACTCTGGCCAGAGATTCGTCACACTAATATCTCCTCAGATCGCATAGGATATCCACACTCGCGAGTATGTGGTGAATCCTTGACAACAAAGCATCGACTCCTATATGTGTCGTAACTGTACCCAATCCCGACACCTGATGACCACAATAGAGTCGGTAAACGAGTCAAAGTACAGTACTAGCATATAGAGTCTCAATGATGTTTCAAGTAATAAGGACTAATTATGTACAACCAAAATCGCGGACGTTATCCACTCGATAAGTGCTAACCACTTGGAATGTCCGAATAGGGTAGTTCGATCATTCATCATATGAATATCCATTTGCATGCTTTGAACATCTCTATGTTCCATACCAATGAAACATGGTACTCGGCATCGCAAATGCTAGTCTCAATCTCGAGCGATCCTTATCCTCATTTGCGGACGGCTCAATTGACTAGGAACTGTTTAGAATATACAGTGACTATAAGATGTGTTTCATGATAGCCATCCCCATGTGCTACCACATCTTACATACACTATAGTATATTCAAGTCTTTATCAAAATAACAATAGTATATCATAATATAACATTATGAAGAAAGATAAAGTCAATGCCATTATAAAAGTGTAAATTATATTAAACAAAAGATTGTTTATACATAGAGTCACAAAAGCCCTTAGCCACAAGTTGGCTAACCGGGCACCCACTCTTTCAGTCTGAGGATATTATACGCTTACGCTTGTTTCCATTTTCTCTCAGGGATCAAGCCAGAAGTTGGTTGCAATTACTGCCGCTTGGAAGCATCACTACTTGGGAGGGGATGTCAGAAAAATTTCTTGCAAAATATTTTCCTCCTGCCAAAACCACCCAACTGAAGATCGAGATCAGCACCTTCCGGCAGATGGACAATAAACAGTTATACGAGGCGTGGGAAAGGTATAAAGAATTATTAAGACGTTGTCCTAACCACAATTTTGCAGATTGGGAACAGATCGAGTGGTTTTACAACGGACTGAATGCGCCTACAAGGATTAATGTCGATTCTGCTGCTGGAGGTACTATATTTGCGAAGGATCATGTTCAGGCTTATGATATGTTGGAGGAGATGACGGTCAATAGTTTCCAATGGCCATCTGAGCGTATAGGAGTAAAGAAGCCGGCTGGAGTGTATGCAGTGGATCCTCTCACGTCCATCACTGCTCAATTATCTGCACTGACTACACAGGTAGCTTCTTTGAATAAAATTAATGTTGCAGATTCAACTGGAGTTGAAGGATCACCGGCCATAGAGCAAGTCAATTATATAAATCCAAATGGCTACCGAGGATATGGAGGCTATAGAGGTAACCCTGTCCCAAATACTTATCATCCTAGCTTGCGTAATCATGAAAATTTTTCATATGCTAACAATACTAATAAGGGTGATGGTAAGCCATCTTTGGAGGATGTGGTTAGTACTTTTGTGCAGGAATCAGGTAAGAGGATGGCGAGAACTGAGTCTCGACTTGACAGTTTGGAGATGCACATGGCCAACATGGGCGCAGTGTTGCAATCAATGGAGACTAGTATTGGGCAGTTGGCGAACGCACTGAAGGACAACAATCGCGGCCAGTTCCCTAGCAATACTGAGGTGAATCCCAAGGAGCAGTGCAATGCCATCGAAGTGCGGAGTGCCAAAGACTTTGGAGTCCAAATTCCTACTGTTTCGGATAAGAAACTTGAGGAAAAAGTTGAGGAGAAAGAGAAGGAGCTTGAATCTGAGCCAAAATCGATGTACAAGCCTTCACTTCCATACCCGCAAAGGTTCAAGAAGAAAGCATTGGACGAGCAATTTTCCAAGTTCTTGGAAATTTTTAAGAAGATTCACATCAACATTCCCTTTGCTGAAGCTTTGGAGCAAATGCCGAATTATGCAAAGTTCATCAAGGAGGTGATGTCCAAGAAGAGGAGGCTGCTAGAGAACGAGGTAGTGAATTTAACGGAAGAGTGCAGTGCGGTGCTCCAAAAGAAGATGCCACAAAAGCTTAAGGATCCAGGGAGTTTTACTATTCCTTGCACTATTGGCTCTTCTTATTTTAATAATGCACTTTGCGATTTAGGAGCTAGCATTAATCTCATGCCTTTGTCTATTTTCAGGAGCTTAGGACTTGGTGAGGTGAAGCCCACCATGATCGCGTTGCAGTTGGCTGATTGATCTATCACAAATCCGCTTGGAATCATTGAAGATGTTTTGGTAAAAGTAGATAAATTTATTTTTTCAGCGGATTTTTTTGTGTTAGATATGGAGGAGGATGCAAACATGCCCCTGATATTGGGGAGACCTTTCTTGGCCACTGCCGATGCCAAGATAGAGGTGAAGAGAGGTGCATTGTCGATGGGTGTGGACGGTGAGAGTGTAATTTTTAATATATTCATGAAGTCATCTAACACCCCTATTGAAAAATTATGCTTGATAGAGCCGGTTATAAAGTTGGAAGGTCGTTCAAAAGCCGACATTGCGGTTGATTTATCAAACGAGAGAGCGCCAAAACCACCAAAGAAGGCCACGAAAAAAGTAAAATTTAAAAGGCGGTTCGTGGAATTTATTTGGCGAGTGAAAGAGAAGGGGAAGATCTAACAGCGGTGAAAGTTGGGCTGATGACTTTAAACCAAGCGCTACTTGGGAGGCAACCCAAGCATTTTTTTTCTTTTATTTTATTTGCATTTAATTTTCAGTTTAATTTATTTTTTATTTAGATTTTTTTTAAGTATTTTTTATTTTCAATTTTTGAGCTTAATTTTTCTTAATTTTCAAAAATTTGTAGGCTCCAAAAATTTCAAATTCGAGCTAGAGGCGCGCCCGCTCCATTTATCGAAGCGCCTGCGCCTTACCTGAACGAAATTGGAGTTGTTTTGCGACTTAAAGGCGCGCCCGCGCCACTCCATTCGAGCGCCCGCGCCTCCCCTTCGTTTCACTGATACACGAACAGCGCATGACACCTGCCTAACTTGCGCCAACAAGATCACCAAGCGCGATAGCTCTTCCACCAGCGCAATCGCGCCCCTACAGGTTTCATCAGCGCTGCATCCTAGCGCTAACGAGCTCTCCAACTGCGCTCCCTCTACAGCTCCAATCTAAGCGATGTCGCCCTCTATACCCGCGCAAGAACCATGCGCTATCGCGCACTCCAACAGCGCAAGAACTAATCGCTATCGCACAATCTAAGGGCGCTGCATTATGCGCTATCGCGCTCTCTAACCGCGCTCCACCATGTGCTATCGCGCAACTTAAGGCCACTGCAGATTAATTCTGATTCAGAGATTTAAAAGCCCACGACAGTCTGCTCGTTTCCATTCCATGTCTAAATCTCACACTCTCGCATCTTGCCATCATAAATTTTCCCCTGGACAAAACATAACATCTTTGGGATTTTGATCTTCAAGGCCATCGCAAAACAGAGATTCCCAGAATTCATCTTGCTCCATCTACGCTCGTCCAGAAACAGGGTCTCGTCTAGGGTTGTCAAGTTCTCTTCTTGAATTGGTAAAAAGCTCTAATTTTCCTTCATATAATTAGCCGGGTTCTATCTGTAATGTGTGCGGCAGTTGATTTCTTCAATCTGTGGTATGGAGAATAGCCGATGATAGTTTATTTTGATATCATTTCTGTAATGCGTACTGAGTGTTTGTTCAATTGTCTGACCTAAATCTTGTAAGTTGGTTGGTGTGAAGTGTTGGGATTGTGAGAATTTCATAGGCAATTGAATTGAGTTGAATTATTGAGTCACAATGCCCCCCGAAAACCAAAGGGAAAGGATCAATTTCTTCGTCCTCTGATGTTTCATATGATAGACACAGATTTTGGAATATCACAGCAAAGGAGTATTGTTTTGATGTAATGGAGAGAGGGATGCACAAAGAAAGAGGAATGAGTTTGAGAGAGCATAGTGCGCCGGCGTTAATTAAAGCTAAGAGAAGAGGTTGGGAGACATTTGTTAGGAGTCCACCAGATGCTGTTATATCATTGATTCATGAGTTTTATGCAAATTTGATGGTCAAAGACGTGAATATGAAAGTTCGAGTTCGAGGAAAATTGGTGCCTTTTGATAAGAGTACAATTAACAGTCTCTATGAAATGCCGGATTTGGACATTTCAGATGATGAGTATGAGGCATTTAAGAATGAGTCATATCCAGATAATATTGTAATTCAGACTTTGTGTCATGAAAGGGCGGAATGGAAGAGGAATGCAAAGGATGAAGCTGTTACATTTCCATCCATCTTTCTTAGAAGAGAAGCGAATAATTGGCATGAGTTTGTGGCTGCCAGAATTTTGCCGTCTGGGCATACATCTGATGTGACTAAGGTTAGAGCTGGTCTTGTGTACTGCATTATCACCGGAAAATCTGTTGATGCTGGGAGGGTGATTCAGGAGTCTATTATTGCTGCAGTTAGGGGTTCCTCGACTATCAGTTTACCCCACTCGTCTTTGATTACTCAACTTTGCCAGTTAGCTGGTGTTGTGTGGGATGATACGGAGCAGATTCTTCCAATTCGAGGTCCTATAAGAATTACTGGTGCACTGAGACGGGACAAGAAGAAGAAAGCAGCCAGTACTTCTGAACAGGCAGCTGAACCACTACAGCCCTCTGAGCCACTACCACACTTTGAGCCAGCACCTTCCCATTTGGAAGGACCTATGTCACTACCGACGCATCCGGCCACTGAGTATTCTACTCGTGATGATTCTACGGCCGTGCTTACTCAGATGAAGAAGCAGTGGAAGATGATGCGAGCACATATGACATATATGCATGACTTCACTGCCGCTCTCGCCCAGAATTATCCGCCCACTGTTGTGCCTTATCCAGCTCCTCTGCAGTGGTCTTCGGATGATACTACTGCTGCTGCACCTTCTTTCCATGGAGATGATGATGATGACGCCGAGTCCTGATGCTCGGTGTCGAAGGTATGAGTACCTTGTTCTTTTTATTGTTTTTAATCATTAGGGACAATGATTACATTAAGTTTGGGGGGGTGAATCAATGTTTGATTTAGTTGTTTGGTTGTTTGGTTGAAAGTTGAGTTTTGAATTTCATAGATAAAATTTTTGTTGAGTTTAGTTGTTGTTGTTGAGTTGAGTTGAATTTAAAAGAAATCGAGAAAGAATTGGATGCATGGCTGCTGATGAAAAAAAAAAGAAAAAAATGTTTTTTGTGCTATAACTGAAATCCATGATTGTTTGCCTATCTGACAAATATTTTTTGAAAAAAATGGAACCAATTGGATGAACAATTTCCTATATACTCTGTGATTAATACTTGAATCTGATTTTTGAGACATACAGACATAGATATGATTGAGACATTGTTTGAAATTTTGGGCCTAATTTTCATTGAATTTATCCTTAGTTGCCGATTTGAGCCTACACGTATATTAGTACATTGAGGTACGAGAAAATCTGAAATTTTTGTGAAAATCATTGTTAACTGCTGATGATTATTCTTTTCTGCACTGATTGATATTTGTATGAATTAATTGTGGAATAAGACTTGTCTAGAACTAGTTCAAACACTCTTCGAGGCGAAATACGGGCAAAACTGAGATTAGGAATGATTTAGGCAATTTTTCTGAATGTGTTTGAGCCTTTCAAGCTACCCTGAATTGCATGTATCTCTAGTACCTTGTTTGAGCTTTATTGAAAATCGAATGGCATGCATGTAAACGTGTGATTAATCCCCCATTCGTATTATTTCAAGGTCCTACATTGACTACCTAAATAGCCTATACACTAATTCCTACCTTTAAGGGATTAATTTGAATGACAACATGTTATATGCTCCTAGTTTATTTGTGAAAAAAGGAATGGTGTGGTGGTGATTTGAAAAGAAAAATAAAAAAAGGTAGTAAAAAAAAAAAAAAAAAAAGAGAGATGATAGAGTTGTGAAAGAAGATGAAGTTGAGAAAAAAATTAATGAAGTGAATTGAAGAGAAAAAGTGTGAAATTGTGAATGAAAAAGGAGTCGTAATTGAGCATAAAATTATAAATTACTCCTTATTTTTGAATTCTTATCCTTTATTTGTAGCCGTGAGCCAGGCCTTACATGATAAGCTGATTAAGTCCTATTGACTGAGTCTCAGTTGCCCAATATACTAGTGGAGAAGAGTTGCAAGAATTTAGCCTATGGACTGTTGATTGATGCTTTTAATGATTATGAATTTTGATCGAAACACGCACACACTATTATTCTTTGAATTTACCTAATAGTGAGTGTTTTTGATTCATAATCTTATATTTGATCCTATGCTATCCTTGAAAAGTCCTCATGATCTATAAATGTTTGAATTGAACTTGGATAAGGGTGTTTTGAACTTGAGTTGCGGAGATTGTGAGTTTATGCGGTTATTTTGTTATGACTGAAACTTTCAAGTGTTAGTAGGTTGGATGAGATTGGATTTGAAAATTATTTGAAATCATTGCTGAGGCCATTGCTCCATAATATTTCTTGACTATTTTTGTTGGTTTTTGAGAGAATGAGTTTTTGGAATTTAATAGTTTTGCTCGGGACTAGCAAAAGTCTAAGTTTGGGGGTATTTGATAAGTGTATTTTATACACTTAATTTATATATGCTTTTAATTGTTAATTGCTTGTTTCGAGCAGATTTATGTGGTGATTTTGTTGTTTTTTTGTTTGTAGAAAATTATGGAATTTATGTGGAAAATGAGGAAAAATGAGGAAACATGGGAAAAATAAGATTTGAGAGAAAAGAATTAAAAGAATAAAAGGGAAGAAGAAAAAGGAAAAGAAAAGAACGATCAGACAAAAGAAGAGAAGGAATAGTGTTGGGCCTTTCTTATTTGGGACAAGGTTCAGCGCTTGTTGTTAGCGCTCCAAGATGTGCTAACGCGCAATGCTATGTTTCTGAGAGAATTGAGATTTCGAGTTGAGGGCGCGCCCGCGCCGTTCTTAGAGCGCCCGCCTTGTAGCTGTTTGGAAAGTTTTATTATTTCGGGTAATTTTTATGGGCTTGTTTTTGTGGGCTTTTGCTGGGCGATATAAAAGGAATTGAATTAAACTTGATGGAGAGAGCCGCCACACACTTAAACACTACACATCAGAGATTTGATCATGAGATTTCTGAAGATTTCTTGAGGATTTTGTGCTTTACTTGAAGAACGAAGACGGAGATCGATAGACCGGACACGGCGTCGACGACGGATTTGTTTTTTTTATCTTTATTTATTTAATTCTAAATATATGTTTGGATTTTTGAACATGTTTTATTTTATTCAGAATTTTATTATGAACTAAATTTTTATAGTCTAGAGGTCGGATGGAACCTGATATAGACGCTTTCATGAATTTTTGATTTTATTGAATTGAGTTTCTTCTAGATTGATTGTTTTTTCTAGAATTGATTGTCTTTTCAATTATCTGATCAATAATTGATTTGTTATATTTATTTGAAATCATTGCTCGGGAGAGGGGATTTTGAATAGGACATTAGAAAATACACTGTTAATTATTTATACAGCTCGGGAGAGTGTATAATTTTAACAGAGCTTTTAAAAAGAACATTGTTTTGTGATAGATCACTGCGATAAATTCTTAATAGGAATATTGGAATTTAATTGTAGTTGATAAACATTATTTGTTGCTCGGGAGAGGGAAATAATATACGTAAGTGTTCTTGGTTATTAATTGATTGGAATTCATGAAAATTAATCATTTAGGATTGACTGTTGTTGAAACCAGGTGAAATCTATACCTCTAGACCATTTTTCTCTGATTGATTTTTAATCTGAAAGTTGTGTGCGTGCTTTTAAATCTCTTAATTATTTTATTTTTATTGCAAAATTCTCAAAGTTTGATTTTCTAGATAAAGTTTGGACTATTCTAATTACAAGTACTAAATATTTTCATTTTACTCCCTGTGGGATCGATATCTGAATTATTCACTATATTAAAACTTGACACTCGTACGCTTGCGAAGTAATTTTCACAATATTTATCAACTGTAAAATATGAAAATTTACTTGCTAATTGTATTCATTTGTGATGTTTGGGGGTTGAGTAGTTTGTGGAAAGATTTGGACGGTAATTATTGGTTTCGGGCACGATGGTATGTTATTCCAGAAGAGACAACTGCGGGAAGACAACCTCATAATTTCAGGAGGGAGCTCTATTTGACTAATGATTTTGCTGATATTAATGTTTACGATCAAACGTGAATTTTTATCCACTAATAGATAATAGATTATAGATAGATAAAATCGTAAATTTAGATATTTGGAAAAAAAAAACTAAATGTTTCTTAGCAATTATTACAGTTTTATTTGTTCTAAACCTTTAATACTTATCTTTTCTTTTCTGCAAGAGTAATATTTTCCTACCCCTTCTAATACCCACGTCTCAAGGAAACCACATCACGTTTCTTATTCAGTGACTAAAAGAAGTTTTTCTCGTAATTTACTCCATTCTCAGATATTCCCAGCTCTTTCACTCCGGGCTCTTGATTCCAAATCTTACCACCCAATCTTTGCATGTCGGGCTCTCGGATCCTAATCTTTCACACAAGGTATGGACTCGAAATTCTTCCTCTTAATGTTTCTGTTTTTTGTTCATCGTTGTTAATGTTTAGTTTGGGTTTTTGAATTTTTATATATTCATTTTTTTTTGGATAGCAGGAATAGGCTTACTTTGTTGGGCTTTCAGTTTGAAATATTTGCACCTCAACTCTATTGCAATAGGTACGGCTTCGGGTACCTGTGTCACGATCTCACGATTTCTCTGATTGTTGATGATTTTTTGTTTACAATTTTATTTCAGTTTCTACTTTATATATGTTGGAATTTTTTGAGGCCAGCAATATTCTTTTAGGTCAAGAAATCATTATCTATTTATCAAAAATTCGCTTTTTTGTAGGCCTCAAACACGCTTACTTTGTTGGGCTCTGGATTTGGAATGTTCGCACTCTAGCTCTAAATTACTTTATTATTCAATTTTTTTGATTTATGAAGTTGTTTTTATGGTTTTTTATTATTATTATTTTTGATCTCTTTCTCATATTCATCGGCATGAAAGTAGTAGGATGATGATAACAATTTGTTTCTCTGCCACGAAAATTTGCTTCTTCTTCCAAAACTGAATATTGAATGTTGAACTTCATTGAGGCAGTGGGCATTATTTGAGATCCATGATCTTATAATTCATTAAAAAACGTCTGAAATATTTTAGATTTCCTTATTCAGTTTTTCAGGCTATGGACCATCTGCTACCAAGCAGAGAGCAATGAATGGTTGGTTGTTCTGAATTTCAAAAGGCATCAAGGTAATTTTTCATGGTTAATCAATCATGAAATTTTACTCCAATGTAGGGTTGGTTGTTCTTCTGTAAAATTCATGTTTGGCATTGAGCTTAATTATTTTTTGCACTGCATATGCTCTTAGTAACATTTATTCAGTGTTGCAATAGTTTTTAGTTATAGGATTTTCAGATCCTGTTTCCGATCCAACAGCCGGAAAATGACAGAGACACCAATGACTAAGAAATCCAGGTCTTCTTCAAACAATCTGAAGCACTCCATTTCTCCACCAACTCCACAAATCTCAACCACCACCGCTCTCCGTCGCTCCCTTCGCCTCACCTCCGTAACTCCAGAAAAGTACCCACATTCGACTCCCAAGAATCGCCTGAATTCCCTCCTTAACTCACCCACCACCATTTCATTAGCCCCCGCTTCGCCACAACTCAATGAATCCAAGAGAAAAAGAAAATGAACAAAATGAACAAAATGAGGGTCTCGAAACAAAAAGGGCTCGATGAATCCAGACAAAAATGCCCGTCATCGGATTGGCAGAAAAAAAAAGGGTCTACTATAAAAAGGTTGTTTATGATGGAGGCGAGTTTTCAGCAGGGGAACATGTTTATGTGAAGAGGAGAGAAGATGCAGCCTACGATTATGAGGATCCGGTGGTGGAGGAATGTAGGGTGTGTTTCAAGCCTGCTGGTAAGAGGATTATGATTGAATGTGATGATTGCTTGAATGGGTATCACTTGAGGTGCTTCAAACCGCCATTGAAGGAGGTTCCAGAGAGAAGTTGGATTTGTAATTATTGCGAGACGAGAAAATCAGGGAAAATGGTAGAGTTCCCGGAGCCGCCTAAGGGGAAGAAGAGGGCTAGGACTGCAAGGGAAAAGTTAATTTCCAGCAATTTGTGGGCTGCTCATATTGACAAATACGTACCATTGGTTTATTTTTTTATCAACTGTAAAATATGAAAATTTACTTGCTAATTGTATTCATTTGTGATGTTTGGGGGTTGAGTAGTTTGTGGAAAGATATGGATGGTAATTATTGGTTCCGGGCACGATGGTATGTTATTCCAGAAGAGACATCTGCGAGAAGACAACCTCATAATTTGAGGAGGGAACTCTATTTGACTAATGATTTTGCTAATATTAAAGTTTATGATCAAACGTGAATTTTTATCCACTAATAGATATAGACCTGGCCAAGGGCCGGGTTGGACCCGGACCGGAACCGACCACTAGGCGGTCCGTTCCCGGTTTTTCCTTTGGAAAACCGCCGACCCGGCGGGTTGGCCGGTTCAACCCGGCGGGTCCGACCCTCCGGGTTCGCCGGGTTGACCCAACGGATTTACCTTTTTAAAATAATATTTTAATTTTATTTTAAATAATATATTTTTGATATTCATACATGGGTGAGATTTGAACCCAAAACCAAATGATTTGGGTCTTCATTCTTGCCATTAGGCCAAGTGTAATTTGTTAATATTATGTGATTGAATATAATTAAATGTAATAATATTTTTTATATAAGATGTTTTAAGTTTAAATGTAATATATTATTTATTGAAATAAATAGAGTTTTTAATTGAGATAAATAGAGTTTTTAATATAAGATGTTGAAATATAATATATATTTTTATTGAATAAATATAATAAATTTTTTATTGATATATATAATTTTTAATATAAGTTGTGAAAAGTTGAAATGCAATATATTTTTTATTTAATAAATATATATATATTTTTTATTGAATTAGATAGAGTTTTTAATATACAATGTTGAAAGTTGAAATGCTATATATTTTTTATTGAATAAATGTAATATTATAAGATGTTAAAAATTGAAATATAATATATTTTTATTTAATATATGTATTAGCTTTTTATTGAGATAATGAAATATTTAATAGAGTTTTTAAAGTTCAATATTACAAGTTTTTTATTTTTAATTTTTTTTTTTTAAAAAAAACAAGGGTCGAACCGAACCCGGAACCGCCGGTTAACCGGACCCGGACCGGCGGTTCTGGGACCCGGACCGAAATCGGCCACGGGCGGGCCGGTTAACGGTCGGCCTATTGCTGACCCGAACCCGGCCCGTGGCCAGGTCTAAATAGATAATAGATTATAGATAGATAAAATCGTATTTTTTAATATATTTTGAAAAAACAAATTAAATGTTTATTAGAAATTATAGCAGTTTTATTTGTTCTAAACCTTTAATACTTATCTTTTATTTTCTGCAAGAGTAATATTTTCCTACCACTTCTAATACCAACGTCTCATGGAACCCGCATCACGCTTCTCATTCAGCGACTAAGAGCCCGTTTGGATTTTGTAGAGATTTTTTAAAATAAGTGTTTTTAAAAGTTACAATTTTTTGGCTTTTAAAAAAGCTCTAATTTTGACTCAAAAAAGTGCTTATTTTTTTGGTCAACCAAACACCTTGTTAACTGAAAAGCACTTAAAAAAGTGCTTTTTTTACCTGACTTTTGTAACCAAACGGGGCCTAAAAGAAGTTTTTCTCTTAATTTACTCCATTCTTAGATATTCCCAGCCCTTTCACTCCGGGATCTTGATTTCAAATCTTACCATCCAATCTTTGCATGTCGGGCTCTCGGATCCTAATCTTTCACACAAGGTATGGACTCGAAATTCTTCCTCTTAATCTCTCTGGTTTTTGTTCATCGTTGTTAATGTTTGGTTTGGGTTTTTGAATTTTTATATATTCATTTTTTTTGGATAGCAGGAATAGGCTTACTTTGTTGGGCTTTCAGTTTGAAATATTTGCACCTCAACTCTATAGCAAAAGGCACGGCTTCTAGTACCTGTGTCACGATCTCACAATCTCTCTAATTGTTGTTGATTTTTCGTTTACAATTTGCTTTCAGTTTCTACTTTCTATATGTTAGAATTTTTTGAGGCTAGCAATATGCTTTTAGGTCATGAAATCATTATCTATTTATCAAAAATTCGTTTTTTTGTAGGTCTCAAACGCGCTTACTTTTTTGGGCTCTGGATTTGGAATGTTCGCACTCTAGCTCTAAATTACTTTATTATTCAGTTTTTTTTATTGATGAAGCTGTTTTTATGGTTTTTTATTATTATTAATTTTGATCTCTTTCTCATATTCATCCGCATAAAAGTAGTAGGAGGATGATAACAATTTGTTTCTCTGCCACGAAAATTTGCTTCTTCTTCCAAAACTGAATATTGAATGTTGAACTTCATTGAAGCAGTGGGCATTATTTGAGATTCGTAATCTTATAATTCAGTAAAAAAACGTCTGAAATATTTTAGATTTCCTTATTCAGTTTTTCAGGCTATGGGCCATCTGCTACCCAGCATAGAGCAATGAATGGTTGGTTGTTCTGAATTTCAAAAGGCATCAAGGTAATTTTTCATGGTTAATCAATCATGAAATATTACTCCAATGTAGGGTTGGTTGTTCTTCTGTAAAATTTATGTTTGGCATTGAGCTTAATTCGTTCTTGCACTGCATATGCTCTTAGTAACATTTATTCAGTGTTGCAATCATTTTTAGTTATAGGATTTTCAGATTCTGTTTCCGATCCAACAGCCGAAAACTTACAGAGACACCAGTGACTAAGAAATCCAAGTCTTCTTCAAACAATCTAAAGCACTCCATTTCACCACCAACTCCACAAATCTCAACCACCACCACTCTCCGTCGCTCCCTTTGCCTCACCTCTGTAACTCTAGAAAAGTTCCCACATTCGACTCCCAAGAATCGCCTGAATTCCCTTCTTACTCACCCACCACCATTTCATTAGCACCCGCATTGCCACAACTCAATGAATCCAAGAGAAAAAGAAAATTAAAAAAAAAAACAAAATGAGGGTCTTGTGACAAAAAGGGCCTCGAGGAATCCAGACAAAAATGCCCGTCATCGGAGTGGCAGAACAAAAAAAAGGGTCTACTATAAAAAAGTTGTTTATGATGGAGGCGAGTTTTCAGCAGGGGACCATGTTTATGTGAAGAGGAGAGAAGAGAAGACGCAACCTCTGATTATGAGGATCCGGTGGTGGAGGAATGTACGGTGTGTTTCAAGCCTGCTGGTAAGAGCATTATGATTGAATGTGACGATTGCTTGAATGGGTATCACTTGAGGTGATTGAAACCTCCATTGAAGGAGGTTCCAGAGGGAAGATGGATTTGTAATTATTGCGAGGCGAGAAACTCAGGGAAAATGGTAGATTTCCGGAGCCGTCTAAGGGGAAGAAGAGGGATAGGACTGCAAGGAAAAAGTTAATTTCCAACGATTTGTGGGCAGCTCATATTGAAATGTACGTATCATTGGTTTATATATTTATCAACTAAAAAGTGAAAATTTACTTGCTAATTGTATTCATTTGTGATGTTTGGGGGTTGACTAGTTTGTGGAAAGATGTGGACGGTAATTATTGGTTCCGGGCATGGTGGTATGTTATTCCATAAGAGACATTTGTGGGAAGACAACTTCATAATTTGAGGAGGGAGCACTATTTGACTAATGATTTTTTTAATATTAAAGTTTACGATCAAACGTGAATTTTTATCCACTAATAGATAATAGATTATAGATAGATAAAATCGAAAATTTTGATATTTGGAAAAAAAAAATAAATGTTTATTAGCAATTATAACAGTTTTATTTTTTCTAAACCTTTAATACTTATTTTCTTTTCTGCAAGAGTAATATTTTCCTACCCCTTCTAATACCCACGTCTTAAGGAACCTGTTGGAAAACTGGCGAGTTCCCAGACCAATTACGATTGATACCCGGTGCAGCGGAAGTTTAAAATTTTTTCATGGAACGTTTCCATGGTGTGGGTATCAACCATACATCGATTGAATTACGTGTGTGTAAAATTTAAATAACAATTAAATAAATTTTACCTCAAATCTCGCAACGAGATTAATGGACACCAACAGAACAATTCTGCTCTTGTTGTCTCTCCCTGGAACCGATGAACGCCTTCAATCAGGTCCACGAACAGAGGTTTAATCCCTCTGATAGATTGCACTAGAAAATCTATCAGAAGTTTTCTGCGAAGAGAATACACGAATTTGATTCGTTATTCCTGACTGCAATTCAAAATCACAGACCGGAATTTCTCGGGCAGAGTGAAGGGGGGGGCGGCCGAAATATGTTTGAGAGAGAGGGTAGGGTTTTCGAAAATTGCTCTCAAAATAATGACCTGTTGTTGTGTAATTTCTGTACTGAAATAACTTATTTATAATGCAGGCCACTAACACCTTAGGGCCCATTAGTCATAAGCTGGGGCCCGACAAGCAAAGCCCGCTCGTTCAGAAATTAATATAAAATTCATCGTGACTCCGATTGCTGAAACGATTTCACCAATGTGCACAGAAACCATTTCTGCACGTTTTAAAGTCAAAATAAATTTTCCTGAATCCGAATTCAGTGGTTTCCAAAAATGTCCATCCCTATGTCATTTTAGAAAATCCTACTCCCTTACTCTTATTTAAGAAGTCCAACTCCTTAGTTCATTAAATTTAACTCTTTAAATTTAACTATCTCAACGGGGATTAAAACTCCATTACACTGTGTGACCCTCAATGGTTCAGGGATACAGCTAGCCGTGGGCTCACAACTCCTTGTGACTCGGAACAACACTTTCCGACTTGCCCAACGAATCATGGTAAAGCGCCTAGCAACATCGCCCCATGATTCCCTAGGTATCACTGATAGTGCCTACAAGAACCAGTAGATTTTGGTTAACGTACAGTACGGTCCCTTCATCCATATATCCCGATCGAATCAACAACCATTGGTATATCGAGAGTCGCTCAAGATTCGATAACTATGCAATACATCTTGAAGATCAAATTAGTGACATCGCATGTGCTACTAAGAAACCATTTCTTAAATCACATCAAGTACTCTGGCCAGAGATTTGTCACACTAATATCTCCTCAGATCGCATAGGATATCCACACTCGCAAGTATGTGGTGAATCCTTGACAACAATGCATTGACTCCTATATGTGTCGTAACTGTACCCAATCTCGACACCTGATGACCCCCTCAGAGTCGGTAAACGAGTCAAAGCACAGTACTAGCATATAGAGTCTCCATGATGTTTCAAGTCGTAAGGACTAATGGTGTACAACCAAAACCGCGGACTTTATCCACTCGATAAGTGATAACCACTTGGAAAGTCCGGATAGGGTAGTTCGACTATTCATCCTATGAATATCCATTTGCATGCTTCGAACATCTCCATGTTCCCTACCAATGAAACGTGGTACTCCGCATCGCAAATGCTAGTCTCAAACTCGAGCGATCCTTATCCTTATTATCGGACGGCTCAATCGACTAGGAACGGTTTTAGAATATACAGTGACTATAAGATGTATTTCATGATAGACATCTCCATGTTCTACCACATCTTACATACACTATAGTATATTCAAGGTCTTTATCAAAACAACAATAGTATATCACAATATAACAATATGAAGTAATATAAAGTCATTGCCATAAAAGCGTAAATAATATTAAACAAAAGATTGTTTATACAAAGAGTCAACAAAGCCCATAGCCACACAGTTGGCTCACTGGGCACCCACTCTTACAATCTCCCACTTGCCCTATAGCCAACTAGTCATACTACGTAGACCCATTGCTTCGCGATGTTTGTCAAACAATGGTCCTGGCAAAGGCTTAGTAAGTGGATCAGCGATATTGTCTGCAGAGGCCACTCGTTCGACACTGATGTCTCCTCTTTCCACAATCTCCAGGATTATGTGGTATTTCCTCAGTACGTGTTTGGATCTTTGATGAGACCTTGGTTCCTTTGCTTGAGCAACGGCACCCGTGTTGTCGCAGTACACCGGGACTGGACCAACAAATTCAGGAATGACGCCCAACTCTTGGACGAAATTCCTCATCCAAACGGCCTCTTTAGCAGCAGCTGATGCTGCAATGTATTCAGCCTCAGTGGTGGAATCCGCTGTGGTGTCCTGCTTGGAACTCTTCCAAGAGACAGCACCACCATTGAGCATGAACACAAATCCAGAGGTTGACTTCGAGTCATCCACATCACTTTGGAAGCTAGAGTCGGTATAGCCTTCCAGTTTGAGTTCTCGTCCTCCATAAACCATGAACATATTCTTAGTCCTTCGCAAGTACTTAAGAATGTCCTTCACGGCTTTCCAATGCATCTGACCAGGATTAGACTGATATCTGCTCGTGACACTCAGGGCAAATGCTACATCCGGTCTGGTAGATATCATCCCATACATGATACTACCTATAGCTGACGCATATGGTACATGTGTCATATTCTCTATCTCTGCATCAGTCTTGGGACACATAGACTTGGATAGAGAAACTCCATGACACATGGGTAGATGTCCTCTCTTGGACCCATCCATTGAAAACCGTTTCAATATGGTATCGATGTAGGTTGATTGAGTGAGTCCTATCATTCTCTTAGATCTATCCCTATAGATCTGTATTCCAAGAATGTAGGATGCCTCACCCAAATCCTTCATCGAAAATCTACCTGATAACCATATCTTTGTTGACTGCAACATCCCTACATCATTCCCAATGAGTAGGATGTCATCAACATAAAGTACTAAGAATGTCACCGCATCCTTAAATACTTTCTTGTACACGCAAGGTTCCTCCGGGTTCTTGATGAAACCAAAATCTTTAATTGTTTCATCAAATTTCTGGTTCCAACTTCTTGATGCTTGTTTTAGACCATAAATTGATCTTTGAAGCTTGCACACCTTATGTTCGCTTCCCATGGATGTGTACCCCTCAGGCTGCTTCATATAGATTTCTTCCTTAATGTCTCCATTAAGAAAAGCAGTCTTCACATCCATTTGCCATATCTCATAGTCATACCATGCAGCTATGGCAATAAGGATTCTTATGGACTTGAACATAGCAACTGGTGAAAAGGTTTCATCATAGTCAACTCCTTGCCTTTGAGTATAACCTTTCGCCACCAATCGCGCCTTGTAGGTCAATACCTTACCATCAGGCCCAAGCTTTCTTTTGTAGATCCATTTACACCCTATTGGAACAATTCCATCGGGAGGATCCACTAAAGACCAGACTTGGTTAGTATGCATCGAATCCAATTCAGACTGCATAGCTTCAAGCCATAAATTCGAATCCGCATCAGAAATTGCTTCCTTGAAGCTTCTTGGATCACATCCAATGTCGGGTTCATCTTGACCCTCTTCAAGAAGAAGACCATATCGAACTGGAGGTCTAGAAGTCCTCTCGGATCTTCTAGGTGCAGGCGTGTCCAGCAATGGTTCCTGAGGTGTGGGATCGTTATTTTGTATTTCGGGTTCTTCTCGAACTTCTTCGAGTTCCATCATCTCGCCTTTCTTATCCAAACCTTTGTTTCAGCAGGATAATAGAAATAATATCCGATTGAATTCTTCGGATACCCCACAAAATAACACAAGCTGGATCGACTATCCAACTTATCTCCCACTGTCCGCTTCACGTAAGCAGGACATCCCCAAATCCTCAAGTACGAATACTTAGGAGCTTTGCCATTCCATAACTCGTATGGAGTTTTGTCCACTGCTTTAGTGTGGACGTTGTTCAACAACAATACCGCCGTTTCAAGCGCATAGCCCCAAAACGAAGGTGGAAGCTCAGTGAAGCTCATCATAGATCGAACCATGTCCAACAAAGTTCGATTACGACGCTCCGATACACCATTAAGCTGTGGTGTCATAGGAGGAGTCCACTGAGAGAGAATCCCATTCTCTTTCAGATAGTCCAAAAACTCGGTACTCAAGTATTCTCCACCTCGATCCGATCGAAGTGCTTTAATACTTTTACCTAGCTTGTTTTCTACTTCAGCCTTGAATTCTTTGAACTTTTCAAATGCTTCAGACTTATATTTCATTAAATATAAATACCCATACCTTGAATAATCATCGGTAAAGGTAATGAAGTAGGTGTGGCCATGTTGAGTCCCTACTCTAAATGGACCACAAACATCTGTATGGATCAAATCCAACAGATTTTGACTACGCTCAGGCTTCCCCTTAAAAGGAGATTTAGTCATTTTCCCTTTTAGGCAGGATTCACAAGTAGGTAGAGAGTTAATATCAGACATATCAAACATGCCCTCTCCCACTAGCTTGTTCATCCTCCTTGAGGAAATATGACCTAGTCTAGCGTGCCAAAGGTTTGCCGGGTTTTGACTATCGATTTTCCTTTTGTTTGTTGTCGCCGGTTTGTCAATACAATTCACTGGAACGTCTTTTAGTTTTAAATTATATAGATCGTTTTCAAGTTGTCCATTTCCAATTAAACATTCATTCTTGTAGATATTGCAAATCCCATTCACAAAATTACAAGAATAACCATCTCTATCAAGCATAGAAATAGAAATAATGTTTTTAATTAAATCTGGCACAAATAAAACATCTCTCAACAATAATTTAAAACCATTATGCAAAATCAAACAAACATCTCCAATGGCCGTAGCTTCAACTCTGGAACCATTCCCGAGCCTCAGCTGGGTCTCACCCATTCTAAGCCTGCGACTTCTTGTCATCACCTGCAAATCATTGCAAATGTGAGATCCACATCCGGTATCCAATACCCAAGAAGTTGTATTAAGTGACATGTTTATTTCGATATAGAACATACCCTTTGCAGTTCCCAACTGCTCAAGATACTCCTTGCAGTTGCGCTTCCAATGACCCGGCTTCTTGCAGTAATGGCAAACATCCTTGGATTTTCCATCGTTTGAAGCCTTTGTCTTTTGCTTCTTCTCGGGTTCCACTTTCTTGGGTGGGGCAGAACGTTTCTTGCCCTTCATACTTGGCCCCTTCTTAGCAGAAGATGAGGAGCCCACCAAGAAAGCTGGCTTATCCTTCTTAAGTGTGGATTCATATGTAACGAGCATATTGACCATCTCTTCAAGGGTGGCCTCTATCTTGTTCATATTAAAATTTATCACGAATCCATCAAATGAAGAAGGAAGAGATAGAAGCAGCAAGTCCACATTGAGTTCATGCTCCAACACCAAATCAAGGGTCGCTAACTTCTGTATGAGCCAAATCACTCGTACCCCATGATCACGGACCGAAGTCCCTTCACGCATGCGGCACGTCATCAACTCCTTAACAGTAGAGAACCTTTCAGCCCTCGACTGAGCCCCAAAAAGTTCCTTGAGTTGCGTGTGAATGTCAGCAGCATTCACCGTGTCCTCAAATCGCCTCTGGAGTTCATCAGACATCGAGGCTTGCATATAGCATTTGGTCTTGATGTCATGGTCACACCATGCATCAAGTTTGGCCAATTCCTCCGGACTTATGTCAGCTGGTGCTTCCTTCGGAGGTGCTTTCTCTAACACGTAGAGCATTTTCTCCGAAGTTAAGACAATCTTCAACTTCCGGAACCATTCCGTATAGTTGGCGCCAGTCAGCTTGTTTTGTTCGAGGATCGAGAATAAAGGATTTGGCGAATTCATTGTATGAAATACTGAAAAGGAAAAACAGACATATATCAATGATTGTTTAACAATTTACTAAGACATAAAATAGGCGAATTTAATTTTATGAATCTCACTCCCACTATTTTAACGATTTCACCACCCTCTAGTGAAAACGGGAAACTTTTTCCTTAGTGAGAACATGGAGTCCAATTGACAAACTTATGGTCCCGAATAATATCAGCCAACCATAATTCTCAAAAGGTAGAGCCCAATTGCTTCCAAAGCAACCCCCATGTGTTTACCTCATGTCCAATAAGGGCCCAATAATATGACGCCGTTTAAAGTGACATGTCAAGATGACCCATCAATATTAAGTTGTGATGGACGGTCGCCATGTGGATCCCCCAATAATATGAGCCGATCCCATGGGAGTTCCACCCAACTTACAACATTTGTCGATCCAATGTACAGCTTTCCGACGGACGGGCCCCCCCAATAATATGAGCCGGACCGTATCCGCGGGTAGCATCACATACATTGACCGTTGATGGAAGGTAGGAACATTTAAACAATATTTAAATTTCCTTTATTTATCTTGATATAAATTTTAAATCATATTTAAAATGAGGGATTTTATTTATAAAAATATTTGTCTCATCATATTTAATTTATTGCATGCATTGCCGGATTCACGCAATTTATGTCTAAACATGCATACAATCATAATATCACATATTATATAGGATGATCGATTCCATTTCTAATTGACCCGTGGTTGCCAATCACGGGTCTTAGTCCAATCCTAGGTAATATGCAGTATGCAAATGCAATCCTATTACATATGCTTCCAATTTACATTTCTTCAGTCTTCATTGTCTGCTGGGCCCACCATCTTCAAATCTTGATCTCCCACTAAATCTAATGTATTTACAATTAAATAACAATGACAAGTAGGGGATACATTTTAGGGGGTGGGAACGGGCTATAAACCAAGCCCACTTTTATTACATATGACATTCATATCGGGCCATAAACCAGGCCCATTAATAAAACCAACAACAATAAAGACAAAATGTAAATTCCTAACATACACCTACAAAATTGGTCATGGCAATCGATCATCCTTATCCAATAACATTTAATTCAAAATTAATTTATTGGATAACATGCTGTGGCAATTCAAATTTAAACAAGATAAAATCATATTTTATATATAAAATCACATTTCACATATAAAATCATATTTTATCTCCATATCAAATAAAATCATATTTTATCTATAAAATCCAATTTTACAAATAAAATCATATTTTATCTAATATATCATAAGATCATATCTTATCATCAATTGTACCAAAATAATTGATTTCAAAATTCAATTTACGGATAAAATATTAAAATTTTCCAAAAATTCAAATTTATCCAAAATCAATTTTAAAATTTACGGACTCGAACAATTCGATCCGAAATCTCGTGAACCAATCAAAAACAATTTTTGATCGGACCAAAAATAAAATTTTAAATATTAAAATTAATAAAAATATAATTTTTCCCGCGGGCCACCCGGGACACTCCCGGGTTGGCCCGCACCCGGGGCGCGCGCCGGGGGCAGCCCGGCTGCCCCCTTAGGGCAGCGCCTGGCGCCGCCCCTGGGCGGCGCCGTGCGCTGCCCTGGGCGGCGCCGAGCGCCGCCCTGCGCAGCGCCTGGCGCTGCGCTGGGCGGCGCCGAGCGCCGCCCCTGGGCAGCGCCGAGCGCTGCCCTGCGCAGCGCCCAGCGCTGCGCTGGGCAGCGCACAGCGCTGCCCTGGGCGGCGCCGTGCGCCGCCCTGGGCGGCGACGGTCGCCGCCTTGGGCGGCGCCGTGCGCCCCCTTTGGGCGGCGCCGTGCGCCGCCCGGGGCAGCAACAATTGCTGCCCCACCGGGCAGCGATCCAATCGCTGCCCGGGTTTTGCCCCGAAAAAAATTTTTTTTTTATTAAAAATATTTATTTTGTTTCATAAACCGAGACTCAAAAATTTTGTACAATTGATTATTCAATCGATTGATCTGAGCAACCTGGCTTTGATACCACTGTTGGAAAACTGGCGAGTTCCCAGACCAATTACGATTGATACCCGGTGCAGCGGAAGTTTAAAATTTTTTCATGGAACGTTTCCATGGTGTGGGTATCAACCATACATCGATTGAATTACGTGTGTGTAAAATTTAAATAACAATTAAATAAATTTTACCTCAAATCTCGCAACGAGATTAATGGACACCAACAGAACAATTCTGCTCTTGTTGTCTCTCCCTGGAACCGATGAACGCCTTCAATCAGGTCCACGAACAGAGGTTTAATCCCTCTGATAGATTGCACTAGAAAATCTATCAGAAGTTTTCTGCGAAGAGAATACACGAATTTGATTCGTTATTCCTGACTGCAATTCAAAATCACAGACCGGAATTTCTCGGGCAGAGTGAAGGGGGGGGCGGCCGAAATATGTTTGAGAGAGAGGGTAGGGTTTTCGAAAATTGCTCTCAAAATAATGACCTGTTGTTGTGTAATTTCTGTACTGAAATAACTTATTTATAATGCAGGCCACTAACACCTTAGGGCCCATTAGTCATAAGCTGGGGCCCGACAAGCAAAGCCCGCTCGTTCAGAAATTAATATAAAATTCATCGTGACTCCGATTGCTGAAACGATTTCACCAATGTGCACAGAAACCATTTCTGCACGTTTTAAAGTCAAAATAAATTTTCCTGAATCCGAATTCAGTGGTTTCCAAAAATGTCCATCCCTATGTCATTTTAGGAAATCCTACTCCCTTACTCTTATTTAAGAAGTCCAACTCCTTAGTTCATTAAATTTAACTCTTTAAATTTAACTATCTCAACGGGGATTAAAACTCCATTACACTGTGTGACCCTCAATGGTTCAGGGATACAGCTAGCCGTGGGCTCACAACTCCTTGTGACTCGGAACAACACTTTCCGACTTGCCCAACGAATCATGGTAAAGCGCCTAGCAACATCGCCCCATGATTCCCTAGGTATCACTGATAGTGCCTACAAGAACCAGTAGATTTTGGTTAACGTACAGTACGGTCCCTTCATCCATATATCCCGATCGAATCAACAACCATTGGTATATCGAGAGTCGCTCAAGATTCGATAACTATGCAATACATCTTGAAGATCAAATTAGTGACATCGCATGTGCTACTAAGAAACCATTTCTTAAATCACATCAAGTACTCTGGCCAGAGATTTGTCACACTAATATCTCCTCAGATCGCATAGGATATCCACACTCGCAAGTATGTGGTGAATCCTTGACAACAATGCATTGACTCCTATATGTGTCGTAACTGTACCCAATCTCGACACCTGATGACCCCCTCAGAGTCGGTAAACGAGTCAAAGCACAGTACTAGCATATAGAGTCTCCATGATGTTTCAAGTCGTAAGGACTAATGGTGTACAACCAAAACCGCGGACTTTATCCACTCGATAAGTGATAACCACTTGGAAAGTCCGGATAGGGTAGTTCGACTATTCATCCTATGAATATCCATTTGCATGCTTCGAACATCTCCATGTTCCCTACCAATGAAACGTGGTACTCCGCATCGCAAATGCTAGTCTCAAACTCGAGCGATCCTTATCCTTATTATCGGACGGCTCAATCGACTAGGAACGGTTTTAGAATATACAGTGACTATAAGATGTATTTCATGATAGACATCTCCATGTTCTACCACATCTTACATACACTATAGTATATTCAAGGTCTTTATCAAAACAACAATAGTATATCACAATATAACAATATGAAGTAATATAAAGTCATTGCCATAAAAGCGTAAATAATATTAAACAAAAGATTGTTTATACAAAGAGTCAACAAAGCCCATAGCCACACAGTTGGCTCACTGGGCACCCACTCTTACAGAACCTGCATCACGTTTCTCATTCAGCGACTAAAAAAAGTTTTTCTCTTAATTTACTCCATTTTAGATATTCCCAGCCCTTTCACTCCGGGCTCTTGATTCCAAATCTTACCACCCAATCTTTGCACGTCGGGCTCTCGGATCCTAATCTTTCACACAAGGTATGGACCCAAAATTCTTCCTCTCAATCTCTCTGCTTTTTGTTCATCCTTGTTAATGTTTTGTTTGGGTTTTTGAATATTTATATATTCATTTTTTTTTTGGATAGCAGGAATAGGCTTACTTTGTTGGGCTTTCAGTTTGAAATATTTGCACCTCAACTCTATAGCATAAGGTACGGATTCAAGTACCTGTGTCACGATCTACCAATCTCTCTGGTTGTTGTTGATTTTTCGTTTACAATTTGCTTTCAGTTTCTACTTTCTATATGTTGAAATTTTTTGAGGCCAACAATATGCTTTTAGGTCAGGAAATCATTATCTATTTATCAAAAATTCGCTTTTTTGTAGGCCTCAAACACGCTTACTTTGTTGGGCTCTGGATTTGGAATGTTCGCACTCTAGCTCTAAATTACTTTATTATTCAGTTTTTTTATTAATGAAGCTGTTTTTATTGTTTTTTATTATTATTAATTTTGATATCTTTCTCATATTCATCCGCATAAAAGTAATAGGAGGATGATAACAATTTGTTTCTCTTCCACAAAAATTTGCTTCTTCTTCCAAAACTGAATATTGAATGTTGAACTTCATTGAGGCAGTGGGCATTATTTGAGATTCGTGATCTTATAATTCAGTAAAAAAAGTCTGAAATATTTTAGATTTCCTTATTCAGTTTTTCAGGCTATGGACCAATAGCTACCCAGCAGAGAGCAATGAATGGTTGGTTGTTCTGAATTTCAAAAGGCATCAAGGTAATTTTTCATGGTTAATAAATCATGAAATTTTACTCCAATGTAGGGTTGGTTGTTCTTCTGTAAAATTCATGTTTGGCATTGAGCTTAATTTGTTCTTGCACTGCATATGCTCTTAGTAACATTTATTCAGTGTTGCAATCATTTTTAGTTATAGGATTTTCAGATCCTGTTTCCGATCCAACAGCCGGAAAATGACAGAGACACCAGTGACTAAGAAATCCAGGTCTTCTTCAAACAATCTAAAGCACTCCATTTCTCCACCAACTTCACAAATCTCAACCACCACCGCTCTTCGTCGCTCCTTCGCCTGACCTTCGTAACTCCAGAAAAGTTCCCACATTCGACTCCCAAGAATCTCCTGAATTCCCACCTTAACTCACCCACCACCATTTCATTAGCCCCCGCATCGCCACAAATCAATGAATCCAAGAGAAAAAGAAAATTCGAAAACGAACAAAATGAGGGTCTCGAGACAAAAGGGCCTCGAGGAATCCAGACAAAAATTTCCGTCATCGGAGTGGCAGAACAAAAAAAAAAGGGTCTACTATAAAAAGGTTGTTTATGATGGAGGCGAGTTTTCAGCAGGGCACCATGTTTATGTGAAGAGGAGAGAAGACGCAGCCGATTATGAGGATCCGGTGGTGGAGGAATGTAGGGTGCGTTTCAAGCCTGCTGGTAAGAGGATTATGATTGAATGTGACAATTTCTTGAATGTGTATCACTTGAGGTGTTTGAAACCGCCATTGAAGGAGGTTCCAAAGGGAAGCTGGATTTGTAATTATTGCGAGGCGAGAAAATCAAGGATAATGGTAGAGTTTCCAGAGCCGCCTAAGGGGGAAGAAGAGGGCTAGGACTGCAACGGAAAAGTTAATTTCCAGCAATTTGTGGGCTGCTCATATTGAAAGGTACGTACCATTGGTTTATTTTTTTTATCAAATGTAAAATATGAAAATTTACTTGCTAATTGTATTCATTTGTGATGTTTGGAGGTTGAGTAGTTTGTGGAAAGATGTGGACGGTAATTATTGGTTTCGAGCACGGGGATATGTTATTCTAGAAGAGACATCTGCGGGAAGACAACCTCATAATTTGAGGGAGCTCTATTTGACTAATGATTTTGCTAATATTAAAGTTTACGATCAAATGTGAATTTTTATCCACTAATAGATAATAGATTATAGATAGATAAAATCCTAAATTTCGATGTTTGGAAAAAAAAATTAAATGTTTATTAGGAATTATAAGAGTTTTATTTGTTCTAAACCTTTAAACTTATATTTTCTTTTCTGCAAGAGTAATATTTTCCTACCCCTTCTAATACCCACGTCTCAAAAAACCTGCATCACGTTTCTCATTCACCGTGTGAGACCTCGATTCCAAACAACTAATCTCGGGATTAAACAACAATAAGGCATACAATAACCAAAGGTTAAAAGCAATAAGATTTTTTTTTTTTGAAATAGTGCCTTGCTCGATCGGTAAGATCTTACCGATCGAGCGAGCCAAAAACCCAATAGGTTCTGCCCGAGAAAACCAGCCCTCGCTCGATCCATAAGATCTTGCAGATCGAGCGAGCCACAAAATTTCCAAAACAGAAACTGCATCAAAATGCCCTCGCTCGATCCGCAAGATCTTGCGGATCGAGCAGTGACAGAAACAGAGAAAAACAGCAGAAATCATGCTAGAACTTGAGTCCAAAACCAACAACATTTTATCATGCATTACAATCACAAGTTCTCCAACTAATACATGAAATTATAGGGTTACACAACTGCTCAAAAGTATTGGATTTGTAACGACAAACTTTCAACACAGCTCGCATAAACAATACAATAACATAACGAAGTTCGATATCTAAACATGTTCAAATACAACTAGGTAGACATGCCGACACGACTTCTAAACCGAGTCTCACTACTAGCTCTCCCTCTTGTTGCTAACTAGGCCTTCGCTGACTTTGTCCTGCCCTACCTGTTGCCAAGTACACATACAAAACAAAGCAACAGCCGGATAAACCGGTGAGAATGACATTCCCAGTAAAAACAACATAACAAGTAATGAATATACAACATGCTATCAAAACAACATATTCAAGTCGAAGCTAATGATATGCTGTTGGAGAACGGCGATCAGATCAATCAGAATTGATACCCGGTGCAGCGGAAGTTTAAAAATTTTATATGGAATGTTTCCATAATGGGTATCAAAACTTTACGATTAAATTGTGTGTGTAAAAATTAAATAACAATTATAAATTTTTACCTCCAATCTCGAATCGAGATTATGGACACCAACAGATTGCTCTGCTCTTGTTGTATCTCCCAGGAACTGATGGACGAACTGTTCTTCAATCAGGTCCACGAACAGAGATTTAATCCCTCTGATAGATTGCACTAGAAAATCTATCAGAAGTTTCTACGAAGAAAATTAACGAATTTGATCCGTTAAACCAGACTGCAAATTCAAAATTCACAGGCTGGATTTTTTCCCGACAGAGAGAGGGAGGGGGCGGCCACTTATTAAAACGCAGCTAGGGTTTTCAAAATATTTTGTGATCTCTGTTGTGTAATTTCTGTACTGCAATAACTTATTTATAATGTGGGCTGCTAACAGCTTAGGGCTCATTAGTCATAAGTTCAAGCCTGACAAGCAAAGCCCGCATGTTCAGAAATTAATATAAAATTCATCGTGACTCTGATTGATAAACCGATTTCACCAATGTGCACAGAAACCATTTCTGCAACTTTTAAATTCAAGATAAATTTTTCTGAATCCGAATTCAGTGATTTCCAAAAATGCCCATCCCTATGTCATTTTAGGAAATCTTACTCCTCTACTCTTAAATAAGAAGTCCCACTTCTTTGTTAATTAAATTTAACTCTTTAAATTTAACTATCTCAACGGGGATTAAAAATCCATTACTCTGTGTGACCCTCAATGGTTCAGGGATACAGCTAGCCGTGGGCTCACAACTCCTTGTGACTCGGAACAACAATTTCCGACTAGCCCATCGAATCATGGTAAGAGCGCCTAGCAACATCGCCCCATGATCCCTAGTTATCACTGATAGTGCCTGCAAGAACCAATAGATTTTGGTTAGCATACAGTACGGTCCCTTCATCCATATATCCCGATCGAATCAACAACCATTGGTAAATCGAGAGTCGTTCGAGATTCGATAACTATGCAACGCATCTTGAAGATCAAATAGTGACATCGCACGTGCTACTAAGAAACCATTTCTTAAAACACATCATGTACTCTAGCCAGAGATTCGTCACACTAATATCTCCTCAGATTGCATAGGATATCCACACTCGTAAGTATGTGGTGAATCCTTGACAACAAAGCATCGACTCCTATATGTGTTGTAACTGTACCCAATCCCGACACCTGATGACCCCAATAGAGTCGGTAAATGAGTCCAAGCACAGTACTAGCATATAGAGTCTCAATGATGTTTCAAGTAGTAAGGACTAATGGCGTACAACCAAAACCGCGGACTTTATCCACTCGTTAAGTGATAACCACTTGGAAAGTCCGGATAGGGTAGTTCGATCATTCATCATATGAATATCCATTTGCATGCTTTGAACATCTCTATGTTCCTTACCAATGAAACGTGGTACTCTGCATTGCAAATGCTAGTCTCAAACTCGAGCGATCCTTATCCTTATTATCGGACGGCTCAATCGACTAGGAACCATTTAGAATATACAGTGACTATAAGATGTGTTTCATGATAGACATCCCTATGTACTACCACATCTTACATACACTATAGTATATTCAAGGTCTTTATCAAAACAACAATAGTATATCATAATATAACAATATGAAGAAAGATAAAGTCATTGCCATTAATAAAAGTGTAAATTATATTAAACAAAAGATTGTTTATTCAAAGAGTCATCAAAGCCCTTAGCCACAAGTTGGCTCACCGGGCACCCACTCTTTCAATCTCCCACTTGCCCTAAAGCCAACTAGTTATACTACGAAGACCCATTGCTTCGCAATGTTTGTCAAATAATGGTCCTGGCAAGGGCTTAGTAAGTGGATCAGCGATATTGTCTGCAGAGGCCACTCTTTCGACAGTGATGTCTCCTCTTTCCACGATCTCCCGGATGATGTGGTATTTCCTCAGTACGTGTTTGGATCTTTGATGAGACCTTGGTTCCTTTGCCTGAGCAACGGCACCCGTGTTGTCACAGTACACCGAGACTGGACCAACAACTTCAAGAATGACGCCCAACTCTTGGACGAAATTCCTCATCCAAACGGCCTCTTTAGCAGCAGCTGATGCTGCAATGTATTCTGCCTCAGTGGTGGAATCCGCTGTGGTGTCCTGCTTGGAACTCTTCCAAGAGACAGCACCGCCATTGAGCATGAACACAAATCCAAAGGTTGACTTCGAGTCATCCACGTCACTTTGGAAGCTAGAGTCGGTATAGCCTTCCAATTTTTGTTCACTTCCTCCATATACCATGAACATATTCTTAGTCCTTCATAAGTACTTAAGAATGTCCTTCACGGCTTTCCAATGCATTTGACCGGGATTAGCTTGATATCTGCTCGTGACACTCAGAGCAAATGCTACATCCGGTCTGGTAGATATCATCCCATACATGATACTACCTATGGCTGAAGAATATGGTACATGTGTCATTTTCTCTATCTCTTCATCAGTCTTGGGACACATAGATTTGGATAGAGAAACTCCATGACACATAGGTAGATGTCCTCTCTTGGACCCATCCATTGAAAACCGTTTCAATATGGTGTCGATGTAGGTTTCTTGAGTGAGTCCTATCATTCTCTTAGATCTATCTCTATAGATCTGTATCCCTAGAATATAGGATGCCTCACCCAAATCCTTCATCGAGAATCTACCTGATAACCATATCTTTGTGGACTGCAACATCCCTACGTCATTCCCAATGAGTAGGATGTCATCAACATAAAGTACTAAGAATGTCACAGCATCCTTAACTACTTTCTTGTACACGCATGGTTCCTCCGGGTTCTTGATGAAACCAAAATCCTTTATTGTTTCATCAAATTTCTGGTTCCAACTTCTTGATGCTTGTTTTAGACCATAGATTGATCTCTGAAGCTTGCATACCTTATGCTCTCTTCCCATGGATGTGTATCCCTCAGGCTGCATCATATAGATCTCTTCCTTAATGTTTCCATTAAGAAATGCAGTCTTCACATCCATTTGCCATATCTCATAGTCATACCAAGCAGCTATGACAATAAGGATTCTTATGGACTTGAACATTGCAACTGGTGAAAAGGTTTCATCATAGTCAACTCCTTGTCTTTGAGTATAACCTTTTGCCACGAATCGTGCCTTGTAGGTCAGTACCTTACCATCAGGCCCAAGCTTTCTCTTGTAGATCCATTTACACCCTATTGGAACAATTCCATCGGAAGGATCTACTAAAGACCAAACTTGGTTTGTATGCATCGAATCTATTTCCGACTGCATAGCTTCAAGCCATAAATTTGAATCCGCATCAAAAATTGCTTCCTTGAAGTTTCTTGGATCACATCCAACATCGGGTTCATCTTGATCCCCTTCAAGAAGAAGACTGTAGTAGCCCGTGCCCTAATTGAGTAATTAAAGGATTAATGCTAATTAATTCAATTAGGCATCGGACGGATCGGAAGCTCCGAAGGCACGATCGGAAGCTCCGATGAGCGATCGGAGGCACCGATGTTATTACGTCAGGCATGACGTGTGGTTGGATCGGAAGCTCCGATCAGGATCGGACGTTCCGATCACCCCTATCCGAAGTCAACAAATGATATTTTGACACGTGGCAGATCAGGATCTTCGGAAGCTCCGATGGAAGGATCGGACGTTCCGATCGAGGTTCGGACGTTCCGATCGAGGATCGGAGGCTCCGATCGTTGTCTATAAATAGAAGGCCGAGACTTCATTTCTCCTTGCCAATTCCGGATTTCCTCTCTATTTCTAGTCATATTCGAGTTGTTCTAGCCTTCCTAGGCTTGAACCGAGAGTCGTCTAGACGTTCGGTAGTCGTAGCGGAGTTGTGCCCAAGTTCTGGAGGCATCGACATCAAAGGGCTAACGACGGACGAAGGTATAGCTTTTGCTCCCTATAAATATTTAGGAGTATGCAATATCTTAGTTAAGGCTTTTAGAGCACTTTAATGATAGTAGTATCATTTGGCAGTGTAGAGCAGACTATAGGCGTGGACCTAGAGTTGGTAGAGCTTGCACTGTATTGAGGTACGAAAGTACTGTTCGAGATATCCTGACTGAGTATGCATGTATTATATGACAGCATGATTTATATGCCATGATATTATGCTGCATTCATTTGCATCTTGCTGTATCTCCTTCGAGATGTCTGTTAGTAGGGTTGTACCTTATCCTGTTAGTGGATGGACTTCCATCGATTTGGGTCCGGCGTATCCACGATTATCTCGGTATGGGAGCCACCTCCTGAAGCGACGGCACAACGTTCTACATACCAGGGCCCGGTCTGTCTCTGTTATCTGATCCTTGACCTCGAGTCTATAGGGAGTTCACTTTGCATGCATGTATACTCATACTCTCGCACTGAGCGTTTTATGCTCACGTCTCGTACTCTGTATTTTCTGGACACCCTATTCCATGGGGCAGGTTTGCGATTGGACGAGGAGGGTGGATCCAGGAGGGGCTAGTCAGTGGTTGGCCGGCTGAAGCTTCGTCTAGGTTTTATTACTGTTGTTTGGGTTTATACAGCTATTCGATTTGGTTGTATATTATTGGATAATTACAGATTCCTTTACTTGGGATTGTATAATGTTATTGGATTCCGCAGTTTTATTCTGATATCTGTTTTATTAAGTTAATTGCATGCCTAAGTTCTGTTTAGTAGGTGATCCGGGTAAGGGTCACTACATTTATGGTATCAGAGCATGCAAAAGATTTCTTGGGATTTAGTCTCATCTTGAGGTATTTTTGTAGATGTCAAATCGAGACGACCAGAGTTCTCATGGCAGTGTTGGTGGGCGTTGGGGTGATGCCGACCGGGAGCCTCGTCGAGAACGGCGTCATCGTCACCATGACGACGAGTGTTTCACTGTGCGTCGATTCTTAGCTATGGGTCCTAAGCCCTTAGTTGGAGGTGAGTCTCCGGAGGATGCGGAGAACTGGTTAGACCGCATGGAGACGACTTTTCAGACTTTCCAATGCACTGATGAGCAGAAGGTGGAGACCCTTGGCTATCTTCTGGATGGGCGTGCGCGTAGGTGGTGGAGGTTTACTTCTGCACCTTTTGTTACGGCGAGAGGAGTGGCCACCTGGGCCGAGTTCCGCACAGCTTTCCAAAAGCGGTATTTTCCTCCTGCACTCCGACAGTCGAAGGCAGGCGAGCTACTGAGTCTGCGTCAGGGAGCCATTTCTATTGATGAGTATCAGCAGAGGTTCTTTGATCTGCTATCCTATTGCCCCGAGATTGCTGATAGCTCAGAGATGAAGTATAATCTGTTCCTTCAGGGCCTTAACCCTGAGATCCATGACCGTGTGGCGGTTGGCGACGACATGTCCTACGAGGGTTTGGTGAGCCGTTGTCACCAGGCGGAGGACAGCATTCGGCGGAACAGGTCTTTCCCTCAGTCGAGACCTGCTAGTTCTTTGGGTCCCCGTGCCCAAACTTTCAAGAAGTCTGGATCTTCTTCTTCCTCTGGTTCTGGAGGTATTGTCCGTTATGGTAAGAAGGACAAGTGTGATCACTGTGGGAAGAACCATCCATCCGACAAGTGTCGTAGAGCTTCTGGAGCTTGTTTCCGTTGTGGAGAGACTGGTCATATCCGGAGGGATTGTCCACAGTCTGGGGGAGGCGGTTCTGGATCTGGTTCAGGATCGGGTTCTCAGGCCACCGTTCAGCAGAGGTCGCAGGGACAGTCTGCTGGGAGTTCTCATTTGAGGCCACGAGCTTCTGGCCAGGTGTTTGCCCTGAGACATGATCAGGCTGTGGAGGAGAATGAGAAAGTCATCGCAGGTACATTTCTGCTTTATGGTATACCTGCTCTTGTACTTATTGACACTGGTGCATCTCATTCCTTTATTTCTGCACGTTTTGTTAAGAGGCATAAGTTACCATGCATTGCACTAGACGTAGTGATGTCTGTTTCTACTCCGACGGGCCAATCTGCTTTGGCTAAGCGTCTAGTGATGGGTTGCCCTTTAGAGTTCGAAGGGAACATTCTGTTAGCGAATCTCATGGTCCTGGCGATGGACGACTTTGATTGCATTCTGGGAATAGATGTGCTGACTACCTATTGAGCTTCAGTGGACTGCTATCAGAGATTAGTACGCTTTCATCCGGAAGGGAGTGAGAGTTGGTTTTTCTATGGTGAGGGAGCGCGACCCCCGATGCCTTTGGTATCAGCTTTGAGAGCCTGTCGAGCTCTGGAGTCTGGCGGGGAAGGCTACCTTATCTATGCAGTTGATTTGTCCGCTGAGAGTATTGGGATAGAGAGCATTCCTGTTGTGGATGAATTTCCAGATGTGTTTCCAGATGAGATTCCGGGTTTTCCTCCTACTAGGGAAGTCGAGTTTGGCATAGAGTTGATGCCGGGTACTTCGCCTATTTCTAGAGCACCGTATCGTCTGGCTCCGTCAGAGATGCGTGAGTTGAAGAATCAGCTACAGGATCTTTTGGACAAGGGGTACATTCGTCCTAGTGTATCTCCTTGGGGAGCTCCTGTTCTCTTCGTGAAGAAGAAGGATGGGCCGATGCGGCTGTGCATTGACTATCGGCAGCTGAATCGAGTCACTGTGAAGAACAAGTATCCGTTGCCTCGTGTTGATGACTTGTTTGACCAGCTGCAGGGCACATCAATTTACTCCAAGATTGACTTGAGATCTGGGTATCATCAGTTGAGAGTCCGTGATCAGGACGTAGCCAAGACTGCATTCCGTACTCGCTATGGGCATTACGAGTTCCTAGTGATGCCATTTGGTTTGACCAATGCTCCGGCTATATTCATGGATTTGATGAACCGTGTCTTCAGGGAGTATTTGGACAAGTTTGTCGTGGTCTTCATTGACGACATCTTGGTGTATTCGCGTAATACGGAAGAGCATGTTTCTCACTTGCGGTTGGTACTGCAGACTCTTCGAGATGAGCAATTGTACGCCAAGCTGAGCAAGTGTGAGTTCTGGATGGATAGAGTGGTCTTTCTTGGCCATATCATATCCAGGGAGGGGATTTCTGTTGATCCAAGCAAGATTGAAGCGGTACTTAATTGGTCGCGTCCGACGACGGTTGCTGAGATCCCTAGTTTCCTGGGTCTAGCAGGGTATTATCGTCGCTTCATTCTGAACTTCTCTCAGTTAGCTTGACCGTTGACGCAGCTTACCCGCAAGGGTGTGGATTTTGAGTGGTCCTCCGAGTGTGAGGAGAATTTCCGTGAGCTTCGACGGCGGTTGACTTCTGCGCCGGTGTTAGCATTACCGTCAGGATCTGGAGGGTATGTAGTTTACATGGATACTTCTCTTCAGGGGTTAGGTTGTGTCCTGACTCAGAATGGGCATGTGATCGCATACGCTTCTAGACAGCTGAAGCTTCACGAGGACAACTACCCAGTCCATGATTTGGAGTTAGCAGCCATTGTGTTCGCTTTGAAGATCTAGCGTCATTATCTGTATGGCGAGAAATTTGAGATCTTCACCGACCATAAGAGTCTCAAGTATTTGTTCACTCAGGCAGAATTGAACATGAGACAGAGACGTTGGATGGACTTGCTTAAGGACTATGATTGCGAGATTAAGTACCATCCGGGAGCTGCTAATCTCACCGCTGATGCTTTGAGTCGCAAGGTGCGACTATCCGCACTTCAGACTTGTTCGATGTCTAGTGCGATCAGTGACTGTTGTACTTCAGGTTTTACCTTCAAGCATAAGAAAGGTATGCAGAGTATCCAGATGTTTGCGATATTATCTGAGCCAGCCTTGTATTCGCGGATCCGAGATGCTCAGATGTCTGATTCAAAGACTCAGCGTTTAGCTCGTCTAGCTAACGAGGGTAGCTCGTCTGGATTTCATTATCAGTCAGATGGTTTTCTGTGTTTGTCTGGTAGGCTTGTGATTCCACAGGATGAAGAGTTGCGAGAGGAGATTTTGTCTCAAGCACATCGCACTAAGTTGAGTATTCATCCTGGGAGCAACAAGATGTACAAGGATCTACGTACTCGTTTCTGGTGGAAGGGAATGAAACACAGTGTTTATCAGTTTGTTTCGAGATGTTTGGTGTGTCAACAGGTCAAGGCAGAGCACCGGCGACCTGGAGGATTGCTTCACAGTCTGCCTATTCCTGAATGGAAATGGGAGTTTATCACTATGGACTTTGTGACCCATTTGACGGTATCCCCGAGGAACTGTGATGCTATCTGGGTTGTGGTGGACCGACTCACCAAGTCAGCGCATTTCATTGCCTATAGCCGAGAGTACTCTGTGGATCGCATGGCACGGATGTACATTCAGGAGATCGTTCGACTTCATGGAGTGCCCGTGAGCATTGTCAGCGATCGGGACCCCAGGTTTACTTCTAGATTCTGGGGGAGTGTTCAGCGTGCGATGGGTACTACTCTCAGTTTGAGTACAGCCTATCATCCGGAGACTGATGGTCAGTCAGAGCGCACTATCCGTACGTTAGAGGATATGCTTAGAGCGTGCGTCATGGATTTTGGTTCAGCCTGGCAGGATCATTTGCCGTTGATCGAGTTCGCTTACAACAACAGCTATCATACTAGTATTGGGATGGCACCTTTTGAGGCGTTGTATGGGCGACGTTGTCGTACTCCACTCTTCTGGGAAGAAGTAGGGGAGAGACAGGCTGAAGGACCGGAGTTTATCCAGCAGGCAATAGACATTGTTGATCAGATCAAGAAACGGATTAAGACTGCACAGGATCGTCAGGCCAGCTATGCTAATATTAAGCGTAGGCCTTTGCAGTTCGAGGTCGGGGAGAAAGTGTTTCTGAGAGTGTCACCTTTCCGCAAGATTCTCAGATTTGGCCTTAAGGGCAAGTTATCTCCCAACAGAAACGGTCCGTTTGAGGTCTTGGAGAGCATTGGCGATTTGGCTTATCGACTAGCATTGTCACCGCATCTATCCAGTATTCACGACGTGTTCCACGTATCTCTGTTGCGACGGTATGTGGCGGATGAATCTCATATTCTGCAGCGATCTGAGGTTCAGGTAGACAAGGATTTGACTTATGTTGAGAAACCTCTTCGCATCCTTGATTTTAAGGATAAGGTTTTACGGAACAAAGTCATTCCTTTGGTTTTAGTTCAGTGGCAGCGCCGAGGCACTGAGGAAGCTACTTGGGAGCTTGAGGACAGGATGCGTAAAGACCATCCTGAGTTGTTTTGATTTCATTCTTTAAGTTGTATTCAGTTGCAAACTCTGTAAACGTTTGATTTGAATAAAGAATGTTTCTGATTTCTGTATTTGCGTTCGGTACTTAAGATCTGATTTCGAGGACGAAATATCTTAAATGGGGGAGAATGTAGTAGCCCGTGCCCTAATTGAGTAATTAAAGGATTAATTCTAATTAATTCAATTAGGCATCGGACGGATCGGAAGCTCCGAAGGCACGATCGGAAGCTCCGAACAGGATCGGAAGCTCCGATGAGCGATCGGAGGCACCGATGTTATTACGTCAGGCATGACGTGTGGTTGGATCGGAAGCTCCGATCAGGATCGGACGTTCCGATCACCCCTATCCGAAGTCAACAAATGATATTTTGACACGTGGCAGATCAGGATCTTCGGAAGCTCCGATGGCAGGATCGGACGTTCCGATCGAGGTTCGGACGTCCCGATCGAGGATCGGAGGCTCCGATCGTTGTCTATAAATAGAAGGCCGAGACTTCATTTCTCCTTGCCAATTCCGGATTTCCTCTCTATTTCTAGTCATATTCGAGTTGTTCTAGCCTTCCTAGGCTTGAACCGGGAGTCGTCTAGATGTTCGGTAGTCGTAGCGGAGTTGTGCCCAAGTTCTGGAGGCATCGACATCAAAGGGCTAACGACGGACGAAGGTATAGCTTTTGCTCCCTATAAATATTTAGGAGTATGCAATAGCTTAGTTAAGGCTTTTAGAGCACTTTAATGATAGTAGTATCATTTGGCAGTGTAGAGCAGACTATAGGCGTGGACCTAGAGTTGGTAGAGCTTGCACTGTATTGAGGTACGAAAGTACTGTTCGAGATATCCTGACTGAGTATGCATGTATTATGTGACCGCATGATTTATATGCCATGATATTATGCTGCATTCATTTGCATCTTGTTGTATCTCCTTCGAGATGTCTGTTAGTAGGGTTGTACCCTATCCTGTTAGTGGATGGACTTCCATCGATTTGGGTCCGGCGTATCCACGATTATCTCGGTATGGGAGCCACCTCCTAAAGCGACGGCACAGCGTGCTACATACCAGGGCCCGGTCTGTCTCTGTTATCTGATCCTTGACCTCGAGTCTATAGGGAGTTCACTTTTCATGCATGTATACTCATACTCTCGCACTGAGCGTTTTATGCTCACGTCTCGTACTCTGTATTTTCTGGACACCCTATTCCATGGGGTAGGTTTGCGATTGGACGAGGAGGGTGGATCCAGGAGGGGCTAGTCAGTGGTTGGCCGGCTGAAGCTTCGTCTAGGTTTTATTACTGTTGTTTGGGTTTATACAGCTATTCGATTTGGTTGTATATTATTGGATAATTACAGATTCCTTTACTTGGGATTGTATAATGTTATTGGATTCCGCAGTTTTATTCTGATATCTGTTTTATTAAGTTAATTGCATGCCTAAGTTCTGTTTAGTAGGTGATCCGGGTAAGGGTCACTACAAAGACCATATCGAATAGGAGGTCTAGAAGTCCTCTCGGATCTTCTAAGTATAGGCGTGTCCATCAATGGTTCCTGAGGTGTAGGATCATTATTTTGTATTTCGTGTTCTTCTCGAATTTCATTGAGTTCCATCATCTCTCCTTTCTTATCCAATAAGAACTCCTTCTCCAAGAAGGTGGCATTCCTTGAAACAAACAACTTTGTTTCAGCAGGATGATTGAAATAATATCCGATTGAATTCTTCGGATACCCTACAAAATAACATAAGGTGGATCGACTATCCAACTTATCTCCCACTGTCTGCTTCACGTAAGCAGGACATCCCCAAATCCTTAAGTACGAATACTTAGGAGCTTTGCCATTCCATAACTCGTATGGTGTTTTGTCCACTTCTTTGGTGTGGACGTTGTTCAACAACAATACCGCTGTTTCAAGCGCATAGCCCCAAAACGAAGGTGGAAGCTCAGTGAAGCTCATCATAGATCGAACCATGTCCAACAAAGTTCGATTACGACGCTCCGATACACCATTTAGCTGAGGTGTCATAGGAGGAGTCCACTGAGAGAGAATCCCATTCTCTTTCAGATAGTCCAAAAACTCGGTACTTAAGTATTCTCCACCTCGATCCGATCGAAGTGCTTTAATACTTTTACCTAGCTTGTTTTCTATTTCAGCCTTGAATTCTTTGAACTTTTCAAATGCTTCAGACTTATATTTCATTAAATATAAATACCCATACCTTGAATAATCATCAGTAAAGGTAATGAAGTAGGTGTGGCCATATTGAGTACCAATTCTAAATGGACCACAAACGTCTGTATGGATCAAATCCAACAGATTTTGACTACGCTCAGGTTTCCCCTTAAAAGGAGATTTAGTCATTTTTCCTTTCAGGCAGGATTCACAAGTAGGTAGAGAGTTAATATCAGACATATCAAACATGCCCTCTCTCACTATCTTGTTCATCCTCCTTGAGGAAATATGACCTAGCCTAGCATGCCAAAGGTTTGCCGGGTTTTGACTATCGATTTTCCTTTTGTTTGTTGTTGCCGGTTTATCAACATAATTTATTGGAACGTCTTTCAATTTTAAGTTATATAGATCGCTTTCAATTTGTCCATTTCCAATCAAACATTCATTCTTATAAATATTGCAAATCCCATTCACAAAATTGCAAGAAAAACCATCTCTATCAAGCATAGAAACAGAAATAATGTTTTTAATCAAATCTGGAACAAATAAAACATCTCTCAAAAGTAACTTAAAATCGTTCTGCAAAATTAAATAAACATCTCCCACAGCTTTAGCTTCAACTCTGGAACCATTTCCGAGCCTCAGCTGGGTCTCACCCATTCTAAGCTTGCGACTTCTTGTCATCACCTGCAAATCATTGCAAATGTGAGATCCACATCCGGTATCCAATACCCAAGAAGTAGTATTAAGTGAAACATTTATTTTAATATAGAACATACCCTTCGCAGTTCGCAACTGTTCTAGATATTCCTTGCAGTTACGTTTCCAATGACCGGGCTTCTTGCAGTAATGGCAAACATCCTTGGACTTTTCCATGTTTGAAGCCTTTGTCTTGTACTTCTTCTCGGGTTCGGTTTTCTTGGGTAGGGCAGAACGTTTCTTACCCTTTGTACTTGGCCCCTTCTTAGCAGAAGAAGAGGAGCCCACCAAGAAAGCCGGTTTATCCTTCTTTAAAGTGGATTCATATGTTACAAGCATATTGACCATCTCTTCAAGGGAGGCCTCTATTTTTTTCATATTGAAATTCACCACAAATCCGTCAAACGAAGAAGGAAGAGATAGAAGTAATAAGTCCACGTTGAGTTCATGCTCCAACACCAAATCAAGAGTTACCAACTTCTGTATGAGCCAAATCACTCGTACCCCATGATCACGGACCGAAGTCCCTTCACGCATGCGACACGTCATTAGCTCTTTTACAGTAGCGAACCTTTCAGCTCTCGATTGAGCCCCAAAAAGTTCCTTGAGTTGTACGTGAATGTCAGCAGCATTCACGGTATCCTCAAATTGCCTCTGGAGTTCATCAGACATCGAGGCTTGCATATAGCATTTGGCCTTGATATCATGGTCCCACCATGTATCAAGTTTGGCCAACTCTTCCGGATTATATCAGCTGGTGCTTCCTTCGGAGGAGATTTTTCTAACACGTAGAGCATCTTCTCTGAAGTCAAGACAATCTTCAACTTACGGAACCATTCCGTATAGTTTGCGCCAGTCAGTTTATTTTGTTCAAGGATAGCGAAAAGTGGATTACGCGAATTCATCTTTATGAAATACTGAAAAGAAACAGACAAATATCAGTGATTGTTTAATTAATTTACTAAGACATAAAATAGGCAAAATTTATTTTATGAATCTCACTCCCACTATTTTAACGATTTCGCTACCCTCTAGTGAAAACGGGAAACTGTTTTTCTTAGTGAGAACATGGAGTCCAATTGACAAACTATGGTCCCGAATAATATCAGCCAACCATAATTTTCAAAAGGTAGAGCCCAATTGCTTCCAAAGCAACCTCCACGTTTTTACCTCATGTCCAATAAGGGCCCAATAATATGACGCCGTTTATTGTGACATGTCAAGATGACCCATCAATATTAAGTTGTGATGGACGGTCGCCATGTGGATCCCCCAATAATATGAGCCGATCCCATGGGAGTTCCACCCAACTTACAACATGTGTCGATCCAATGTACAGCTTTCCGACGAACGGGCCCCCCCAATAATATGAGCCGGACCGTATCCGCGGGTAGCATCTCATACATTGATCGTTGATGGAAGGTAGGAACATTTAAACAATTTTAAATTTCCTTTATTTATCTTGATATCAATTTTAAATCATATTTAAAATGAGGGATTTTAATTTTGAAAATTTGTCTCATCATTTTAAAATTTTGTATGCTTGCCGGATTCACACAATTTAGTCTAAAACATGCATACAATAATAATATCATATATTATATAGGATGATCGATTTCATTTCTAATCGACCCGTGGTTGCCAATCACGAGTCTTAGTCCAATCCTAGGTAATATGCAGGTATGCAATGCAATCCTATTACATTGAGCTTCCAATTTACATTTCTTCAGTCTTTATTGTCTGCTGGGCCCACCTCCGTCTTCAAATCTTCATCTCCCACTAAGTCTAATGTATTTACAATAAATAACCATGACAAGTAGGGGATACATTTTAAGGGGTGGGAACGGGCCATAAACCAGGCCCACTTTTATTACATATGACAATTCATATTGGGCCATAAACCAGGCCCATTAATAAATCCAACAACAATAAAAACAAATGTAAATTCCTAACATACACCTACAAAATTGGTTATGACAATCGATCATCCTTATCCAATAATATTTAATTAAAAATTAATTTATTGAATAACATACAATGGCAATTTAAATTAAAAGGATAAAATCATATTCCATATATAAAATCTTATTTTACATACAAAATCATATTTTATCTTTTTATCAAATAAAATCATATTTTACATATAAAATCCAATTTTATACATAAAATCATATTTTACTCAATTTCTCCATAAGATCATATCTTATCATCAATTGTACCAAAAATAATTAATTTTAGAAAATCTGATTTAACGGATAAAATCTATAAATTTTCCAAAAATTCAAATTTATCCAAAAATCAATTTTAAAATTTTCGGACTCGAACAATTCGATCCGACGCCTCGTGGACCAATCAAAAACAATTTTCGATCGGACCAAAAATAGAATTTTAACATATTAAAATTTTAATTTTAAAATTAAAAATTAATTTTTCGCGGGCCGCCCGGGACGCTCCCAGGCTGCCCGCGCCCCAAAAGGGCTCGGGCCGGGCAGCGCCGTGCGCTGCCCTGGGCAGCGATCACGTCGCTGCCCATGGGCAGTGACTCTCGCTGCCCCCCCCCCCCAGGCAGCGATCCAATCGCTGCCCGTGTTTTTGCCCGAAAAATTTTTAATTAAAAAAAAAATTATTTTGTTTCAAAAACCGAGGCTAAAAAATTTTTGTACAATCGATTAATTTCATCGCTTGATCTGAGCAACCTGGCTCTGATACCACTGTTGGAGAACGACGATCAGATCAATCAGAATTGATACCCGGTGCAGCGGAAGTTTAAAAATTTTATATGGAACGATTCCATAATGGGTATCAAAACTTTACGATTAAATTGTGTGTGTAAAAATTAAATAACAATTATAAATTTTTACCTCCAATCTCGAATCGAGATTATGGACACCAACAGATTGCTCTACTCTTGTTGTATCTCCCAGGAACTGATGGACGAACTGTTATTCAATCAGGTCCACGAACAGAGATTTAATCCTTCTGATAGATTGCACTAGAAAATCTATCAGAAGTTTCTACGAAGAGAATTAACGAATTTGATCCGTTAAACCAGACTGCAAATTCAAAATTCACAGGCTGGATTTTTTCCCGACAAAGAGAGGGAGGGGGCGGCCACTTATTAAAACGCAGCTAGGGTTTTCAAAATATTTTGTGACCTCTGTTGTGTAATTTCTGTACTGCAATAACTTATTTATAATGTGGGCTGCTAACAGCTTAGGGCCCATTAGTCATAAGTTCAAGCCCGACAAGCAAAGCCCGCATGTTCAGAAATTAATATAAAATTCATCGTGACTCTGATTGATAAACCGATTTCACCAATGTGCACAGAAACCATTTCTGCACCTTTTAAAGTCAAGATAAATTTTTCTGAATTCGAATTCAGTGTTTTCCAAAAATGCCCATCCTTATGTCATTTTAGGAAATCTTACTCCTCTACTCTTAAATAAGAAGTCCCACTTCTTTGTTCATTAAATTTAACTCTATAAATTTAACTATCTCAACGGGATTAAAAATCCATTACTCTGTGTGACCCTCAATGGTTCAGGGATACAGCTAGCCATGGACTCACAACTCCTTGTGACTCGGAACAACAATTTCCGACTTGCCCATCGAATCATGGTAAGAGCGCCTAGCAACATCGCCCCATGATTCCCTAGGTATCATTGATAGTGCCTGCAAGAACCAATAGATTTTGGTTAGCGTACAGTACGGTCCCTTCATCCATATATCCCGATCGAATCAACAACCATTGGTAAATCGAGAGTCGTTCGAGATTCGATAACTATGCAACGCATCTTGAAGATCAAATAGTGACATCGCACGTGCTACTAAGAAACCATTTCTTAAAACACATCATGTACTCTGGCCAGAGATTCGTCACACTAATATCTCCTCAGATTGCATAGGATATCCACACTCGCAAGTATGTGGTGAATCCTTGACAACAAAGCATCGACTCCTATATGTGTTGTAACTGTACCCAATCCCGACACCTGATGACCCCAATAGAGTCGGTAAATGAGTCAAAGAATAGTACTAGCATATAGAGTCTCAATGATGTTTCAAGTAGTAAGGACTAATGGTGTACAACCAAAACCGCGGACTTTATCCACTCGATAAGTGATAACCACTTGGAAAGTCCGGATAGGGTAGTTCGATCATTCATCATATGAATATCCATTTGCATGCTTTGAACATCTCTATGTTCCTTACCAATGAAACGTGGTACTCTGCATCGCAAATGCTAGTCTCAAACTCGAGCGATCCTTATCCTTATTATCGGACGGCTCAATCGACTAGGAACCATTTAGAATATACAGTGACTATAAGATGTGTTTCATGATAGGCATCCCTATGTACTACCACATCTTACATACACTATAGTATATTCAAGGTCTTTATCAAAACAACAATAGTATATCATAATATAACAATATGAAGAAAGATAAAGTCATTGCCATTAATAAAAGTGTAAATTATATTAAACAAAAGATTGTTTATTCAAAGAGTCATCAAAGCCCTTAGCCACAAGTTGGCTCACCGGGCACCCACTCTTTCATATGCATGTCTTTAAAACCAGGATATCAATTCTGATAAACATGGGAGTGCTGCTCTGCTTTTGGGATCCCGAGGATGAGATCACGTAACGACTCACCGATTCTCCCAATCGAGGTGGTGCCACGTATCCCACTCCTCTAGACTTTAAGCAACCATAATGAGTATGCTAGCACTAGGCGAAATACTACAACCTAGGCCACTCAATCATAGTTCTCAAACATCTAAACAAAAAGGGCGGTTCTGCCCGCTAAAATCAAAGTAGGCTCAAGATGAATGCATAACAGAAACATAAACATAAGCCACATAACAAAACTCAATCAATCAACAAAATACAAGTTCCACATGCTAGAACAAGTATCGATGCAATATGTGATTTAAAATGGAAAACTCGAGAACCAACAATCCCGAGTATGCTATCCCGCGACGATGACTGCTTTTACCTTTCAAGGCAAGTAGTTCCAATCTCTGGAAAGCTACAACAAAAGATTGTATCAAAGTCTAACCAATCTAAACAACAACAAGGCTCAAGGTAAAACTCTTTACCGATCTTCGTCCAACTCTTGACGATCAAAACGCTGTTAACTCTGGCTTGACAAACTCCAAACGAATCTGTCCAGATGAAATACAAGATCAATAACCAAGATCAACTTACAAGCCAAGTTCAACAACTTCAAAAACGGTTCAAATCTCCAAAACTCAAACCGACGGCATAACGACTATAAACTGAACAAACCGACAATGCAGACAGCAGTTCAATAGCGATAACAACTCATAACAATGCTAATACAACCTTAACAAGGCAATCCCAACAAATCTCAAAATCATTATTTTCGAAAATGGCTTCCAAAAATCACAACAAATCCGAACGTCGCTCTAATTCAAAACCGACAGATAATAAACGATCAGAACTCTGCCAAGAACAACATACTAGAATTTAGATCGATTTTAACAACCTTCGAAAAACAAAACATATCCGATCGGAGAAATACTTACGGTATAACGGAACTCTCACTGCAGTGATCACTAATCTGCCTTCAGAAATAATTTCCAACGGCTGGATCGAGCTCGGACTGAAATCTAGAAGCTTGGAAAAGCTTGAAGGCGTTCTAATGGAGGGAGACAGCTATGGAGGAGAAGATGAAGACTTCTCAATTCTAATCCAAGTGTAGATAATATATAAAAATCAATATTTGCGTTTTAGTCCCTGAAATTTCCAAAATTTGCAAAAAGGACCTTGATCAACATCAAGTCGGCTCGTGAACTCTGTAATCTCCGATTAACTCAAATAAACTCATTTAAGATAAAAACAGGGCGTTACACACCGACTAAAAGAAGTTTTTCTCTTAATTTACTCCATTCTCAGATATTCCCAGCCCTTTCACTCCGGGCTCTTGATTCCAAATCTTATCACCCAATCTTTTCACGTCGGACTCTCGGATCCTAATCTTTCACACAAGGTATGGACTCGAAATTCTTCCTCTCAATATCTCTAGTTTTTGTTCATCATTGTTAATGTTTGGTTTGGGTTTTTGAATTTTTATATATTCATTTTTTTTGTATAGCAGGAATAGGCTTACTTTGTTGGGCTTTCAGTTTGAAATATTTGCATCTCAACTCTATAGCAAAAGGTACGGCTTCGAGTACATGTGTCACGATCTCACAATCTCTCTGGTCTGGTTGTTGTTATATTTTGTTTAATATTTGCTTTCAGTTTCTTCTTTCTATATGTTGGAATTTTTTTAGGCCAGCAATATGCTTTTATGTCAAAAAATCATTATCTATTTATCAAAAATTTGCTTTTTTGTAAGCCTCAAACACGCTTACTTTTTTGGGCTCTGGATTTGGAATGTTCGCAATCTAGCTCTCAATTACTTTATTATTCAATTTTTTTTATTGATGTAGCTGTTTTTAAGGTTTTTTATTATTATTAATTTTGATCTCTTTCTCATATTCATCCGCATAAAATTAGTAGGAGTATGAAAACAATTTGTTTCTCTGCCACGAAAATTTTCTTCTTCTTCCAAAACTGAATATTGAATGTTGAACTTCATTGAGGCAGTGGGCATTAATTGAGATTCGTGATCTTATAATTCACTAAAAAACGTCTGAAATATTTTAGATTTCCTTATTCAGTTTTCAGGCTATGGACTGTCTGCTACCCAGCAGAGAGCAATGAATGGTTGGTTGTTCTGAATTTCAAAAGGCATCAAGGTAATTTTTCATGGTTAATCATTCATGAAATTTTACTCCAATGTAGTGTTGATTGTTCTTATGTAAAATTCATGTTTGGAATTAAGCTTAATTCGTTCTTGCACTGCATATTCTCTTAGTAACATTTATTCAGTGTTGCAATCATTTTTTGTTATAGGATTTTCAGATCCTGTTTCCGATCCAGCAGCCGCAAAATGACAGAGACACGGGTGACTAAGAAATCCAGGTCTTCTTAAAACAATCTAAAGAACTCCATTTCTCCACCAACTCCACAAATCTCAACCACCACCGTTCTCCGTCGCTCCCTTCGCCTCACTTCCGAAACTCTAGAAAAGTTTCCACATTCAACTCCCAAGAATCGCCTGAATTCCCACCTTAACTCACCCACCACCATTTCATTATCCCCCGCATCGCCACAACTCACTGAATCCAAGAGAAAAAGAAAAATCGAAAACGAAAAAAATGAGGGTCTCGAGACAGAAAGGGCCTCGAGGAATCTAGACAAAAATGCCCGTCATGGGAGTGGAAGAACAAAGAAAAGGGTGTATTATAAAAATGTTGTTTAGGATGGAGGCCAGTTTTCAACAGGGGACGATGTTTATGTGGAGGAGAGAAAACACAGCCTCCGATGATGAGTATCCGCTGGTGGAGGAATGTAGGGTGTGTTTCAAGCCTGCTGGTAAAAAGATTATGATTGAATGTGACGATTGCTTGAATGGGTATCACTTTAGGTGCTTCAAACCGCCATTGAAAGAGGTTCCAGAGAGAAGTTATTGTGAGGCGAGAAAATCAGGGAAAATGGTAGAGTTCCCGGGGCCGCCTAAGGGGAAGAAGAGGGCTAGGACTGCAAGGGAAAAGGTAATTTCCAGCGATTTGTGGGCTGCTCATATTGACAGGTACGTAACATTGGTTTATTTTTTTATCAACTGTAAAATATGAAAATTTACTTGCTAACTATATTCATTTGTGATGTTTGGGGGTTGAGTAGTTTGTGAAAAGATGTGGACGGTAATTATTGGTTTCGGGCATGCTGGTATGTCATTCTAGAAGAGACATCTGCGGGAAGGCAGCCTCATAATTTGAGGAGGGAGCTCTATTTGACAAATGATTTTTCTGATGTTGAGGTGATATATTCTGTTTTAATTTTATGTTTTAAAATTCTTTTGACTCGGTTTGAGCTTACAGATGCTCTTCTTGAGGACCTACACCTACGTATTTGAACTTACATCCCACATTATCTGTTGATTCGGGAAGCACGATGTATCATATGTATGAACTCTGGGAGGTTATGAACCTATTGGGTTCTTCGTATATGTATACACATCTTTGAGTGCTACTGAGGATGTGGATATTCATTTCCGAGATCCTAATTTCTGAAAGAGATAGCTGTCTCGTTTTCTTTAGAAAACAATGTTTTGTAGATGGAATCTATCATAAGACACTGCTTTGTTATTGTAAGGCCCGGGATTATTTAATTTTAATCTGAGAATATTTAATTTGGGAATATTTAGAGTTTAGAATTAAATTCTAATATTCTTAAATGAATAAGGATTGAAATTAAATCGCTTTTCCGGGGACTAAATTGCAAATAGCCAAAAGTTCAGGGACTAAAGTGCAAATATGCTATATATATCTCATTCTCCACTTGATTTATATCTATTCTCACGTGAAGCATCAGACAAGAAGGCAGAAAATCGGCTGAAACCCTCCAAACTCCATTTTTGTTCCGAAAAAGCTTCGATAACTCGCGCTCCAGTTGTCAGAAATTCCAGATAAATATATATCTGTGATCACCGCTCCGAGACCTTTGTTTTGGTACAAGTTTCACTCATCTTTCTCAGATTTTATTTTTTATGTTGAAGATGGAAATTTATGATTTTAAGATATATGCGTATATCAGCTATACCGATGGTGTATTCGCAGACGGTTCGGAAAAAGACTATCGTTTGGATTTCTTATGAATTTAAGAAGCAAAATTCAAAATCTTTCTAATTCTGAATGTGCTGAACGTGTATGTATGTTATTGATATGGGAAATAATTATGTTGGATATGATTGAGATCTTGTTTTGGATATTGTTTCGGTTGCCGGTTTGTAGCCGTTATGCCGCTGATTCGCAAATTGTCAAGATTTTGCTATTATTGATTGAACAAAACATGATTAGAGTTGGAATTTGATATGGTTAGATTGTATCTACTATCTTTCAGATTTTATCAAAGTGTTTCCGAACTCGAGATTGTCGATTCGAATCGAGAAAGATTTAGAAGGTTTGAAGTTCTTTAGTTGAAATTTTGTTATGCTTTGGAACAGATTTTGATAGATGGTTTTACTATGATGTTTTCAGACTTGAAGTACTATCAGACACGACATCGAAAGGTATAAATGACAGCTATCCAGATGGGATAGAGCTCTCGAGATAGCTATTATTCTCGAGTAAATCACATACGTTCTTGCTATTGTTTTGTTATGTGCTACTATGTGATTTATATGAGTGTTGATGCTTTGTTTGATTATGTGATTATATGTTCAAGATGTTTTACAGTCTTTAATGCATACATCTTATGTTGCATTCATCTTGAACTCCAGCCTGTAAAGCATAAGGGCAGATTAGCCTAGAGTGCGAAATGACGTTTGGAGAATTATAGTTGAGTGGCATGGATTGCAGCCTTCGCTTTCAGAGCCAGAATACTCTCTATAATTGCACCAAAGTCAGAGGATTAAAATACTTGATGCCGCCTTGATTGGGAGTGTCGGCGGTTTGATAGTTATTTTACTCCTCGGGATCCCAAAGAACCAAACTTTATTGATATCAGCTTTGATAGCCTATTCTTCAAACATGCATTGCATTTATTTTATATCATTAGATTAGATGCTATTATTATTGCATGTTTTGTTGTTTATACTGGGATTTTATTCTCACCGAAAGTATCTGGCTATTGCTTTGTTTTGTATGTGTGCATGGCAATAGGTGGGGCAGGAGCTGGTCAGAAAAGACAGGGATAGCTCGAGATAGAATCATAGCAAGTGAGAACACGGGTTTAGCAGCAAGACTTGTATTTTGAGTTGATAAATCATGCTAGAATTGATACAAGATCTTTGTATATTAATGTTGAACACATGCTAGTTTATTTCTTAGCATGTATATGATGTTTAGAAGCTTGTAAGAGGTTATAAGATGACATGTATTTGATTTTGTATCATGTATATCAGATTATGTGATTTGTTTTCAAGTCTTGACAGCAGAATTTTAGCAGCAGAAGTTTCTGCATTTTAGGCTCGCTCGATCGGTAGAAATTCACCGATCGAGTGAGGCCATTATTGTGCTAAACAGAGGAGAAAATTTGTTGCTCGCTCTATCGGTAGAAATTCACCGATCGAGCGAGGCCTTAAATTCTGAAATAGAGCGTTTGAGCATTTGAGCTCGCTCGATCGGCCAAGTTTCACCGATCGAGCGAGAGCCTGTAAATTTAAAAAAAAATTATTTTGTTTTAGCTCTTGTTTCTTTATATTCTTTGTGTACTTGATTAATTGTAAATTATAATAAATTTCCCTACGATAAGATTAGCAACCCGGGTCCCCACAGTTATGAATCCTAAAGAATTTTCCAAGGCTGACAATGAGGGGGATGATGTGTTTTTGTGTGAATACGAGTACAACATACACTGGCATAGTTTCAAGAGCATTGCTGAGATTGAATGCATTGAAGATTTAAGTTATAGACGGCTTCCAACAAAAAATACTTGCATTTCTGGGAATTAATATACTTTCATCCTTCTGGCAGGATGGTGGAGGAGTTGACACTGATGATGATTGGAATTCTTGTGATGATTCTGACTCTGACACCGAAGAAGACATGGAATATTACAATGATAATAGACATTGTTTATTGTTTGGACCATCTCCCGCTCATCCTTTAGCTGCGGTATAGTTATTTTAGCTTTGTTGACACCTGAGTCTTAACAAGAGTTTAGCAGGAAATACAAGATTGTAATTTGAAATACTATTGCAGAACTCAAGAAAAGGACGTATATTTGGCCTGCAAAAGATAGGGACAAAGACAATAGCCAAACATGCTCGGTGTTGCAAGAAGACTGATCTTGAAAGGGCAAAAGCAACGCTTCTACTTGCAACATTGCCCAATTATCTCCCTTGTAGGGACAAGTATGTATTGTTAAGATAAGGTTGCTAAATCTGTAAAAGTAATTATCTTACATCATGTTCTTTATGCGGGGAAATGGATGAGATAACGGCATTTATTAAAGAGGGCATATGTGATGAACAGTGCCTGGGAAAATGCCTCTATGTTCATGGTGTTCCAGGAACCGGCAAGGTAAAATATATGGATGATGCTACAACTCATACATCAGTTAAACCCACATATATTCATCTTTGAACTTTTGTTGCGAAGTCAATCTGGCTTATATTTTGTCTGCAAACTTTAGACAATGAGCGTACTTGCTGTGATGAGGAATATAAGGTTGATGCATGAAGCATTAGACCTTACTGCTTTGTGGAGATTAATGGTCTCAAATTGACTTCGCCAGAAAGTGTATATAGTGTAAGAACGCCCGATTATTTGTTTTTAGTAGGTTCCAAATTTATCCATGCTTCTCCACAAGTCATTTTAATGCAATTAATTTCAGGTAATATATGAGGGACTGAGTGGGCATAAAGTTGGTTCGAAAAAAAGGCTCTCAATTTCTTGACTGAATGCTTTTTAGGTGAAAACAAATGTGGGAAGGAAGATTCAAATCCTTGTGTTCTTCTCATAGATGAGCTTGATCTTCTAGTAACCAGAAATCAATCGGTAGGCTGTGCCTTTTAGGGTCAAAAGCTTCTTCATTTTCTTCTAAAATGATTCTTTATGAAAACAATGTTTAAATCTGCTAATTTTACCTCACAGGTTCTATACAATATTCTTGATTGGCCTACCAAGCAAAATTCCAAATTGATTGTGATAGGTACGAAATTCTTGTTGTTGCCAAACAAATGAAGTTTTAATTGATGACCAGGTTGGCTTTTAATATTTTTAATAAGGTCATGGCAAAATTTTTTTAAAATCCCGCATTTTCTTTATTAATTTAAATTAGTTTTAATGGTGTGAGTCGTTTCAATTGCTATTAGAGCACGGTCTTGGTTTGGGCTGTGCCTACTGCCGGTTTCCGAAACTCGAAGGGATCTCGCCTCAAAGTCTGTAAGATTTAAGTTTCATTTACTGCCATTTATTAAGTTTAGTAGCAATAATTTCCTAAAGTATTTGAGCCTAGATAAGTTTAAAGAAAATTTTTCTCTTAAGACATGAAATTTGAATGTGGAAATTTGAACTTGCGTACAGATGGCACCTCGTGCACCTCCACCGCCACCTCCTCTGCCCCCTCCAGCAATAGATGTTGGGGCCCAGGTTCTTGCAGATTTAGCCCGTATCTTGGAGCGGCTTGCTGATGCTCCGAGGGCTAGGTCTAGTACCGTCTACGAGCACTTCAGGAAGATGGATCCCAAGGACTTTTCTGGCAATACGGATCCATTGGTAGCGGAGGGCTGGATTCGCTCGCTTAAGGCAATTTTCCACTACATAAAGTTGGGAGATGCGGACCGAGTTCGTTGTATGACGTTCCTCCTCAAGGACGATGCTGCCCTATGGTTTGAGGGTGTGGAGCGGACGGTTGATGTTGCCACACTTACTTGGGAAGCATTCAAGACCCTCTTCTATGAGAAATAATTTACTGTTGAGGTGAGGGCACAGCTGAAGAAAGAGTTCACGAGTCTCCGGCAGGGAGATTTGACTATATCCGAGTTTGTGCAAATTCGAGAGGGGCTGCCACTTCGTGCCATTGATAGGAGATGATGAAACGGAGAAGTTGCAGCACTTTGTGGCCTGTTTTAGGCCTACTATCCGTAGGGATGTGAATATGGCGGAGTCCGTGGACTATGCAGCCGCCATCAGGAAGGCTTTACGATCTGAGCAGTCCTTAAGGACATTGGTGCTGAGGTTCATAGTAAGAGATCTTTTTCTCTTCAGGGCCATCAGCACTAGCAGGGCAAGAGGCCATTCACTGGGCCACAGTGCCAGCAGGGACCCCCAAGTCTCCAGGGACATCATGTTCAGCAACCCTAGGGTCAGCAGGCATCGAGACCCGCTCCTCCCAAGGCTGGGGAGAAGCCATATTGCCCAAAGTGCAATCGTGCCCATTATGGGAAGTGATTGGCAGGTGTTGGAGTTTGTTATCAGTGCAAGAAGTCGGGGCACGTGGTCTCAGATTGTCCATGGCGTGCGATGCCAACTCAGGGCAGGGTCTACGTGATGCAGGCTAAGGAGGCCGATCCTGATACCACACTCATCACAGGTAATGCTTAGAGTATTTAGTTAAGCGCGATTTAACCGACTTAATGATGCAAATTTTTGTTTATGAGCTTCTTATTGTGTTGTTTAGCATGCTAATATTTGATTAGTTCTTACAAACTTGGGTTGGCATGAGGACTTGTTTATGTTGCATGCTTGGTGAAAATTGATTGTGTTAGCATGTGTAGTATTGATTTTTGGAGAATTGATTACTTAGGATGAATCTGAGTAGAACTTCTTGTAATTGATTTCAGTATTTTTGAGGTTGTAACCACTGTCAATGCAGGTAGAATAGTAGTAGCCGGAGTAGCCACTTGAGTCTTGTTAGACTCGGGTGCTACTCATTCTTTTGTTTCTGAGGCTTTTGCCCGCAAGCGGGGTATTGTGTGTGAAGAACTTTTTAGTGGATTCACGGTGACCATCCCATCAGGGGAAGAGCTGTCCACCAAAAGTATTGTGAAGAATCTTGAGCTCTTGATGCAGGGGCAATCGGTGATTGCAGATTTGATAGTGTTGCCCATGCCTGAGTTCGATCTGATTCTTGGGATGGACTGGTTGACGAAGAATGCAGTGGTGATTGACTTTCAGCAGAGATCAGTGTTGATCAGGCCGGAGGGAGAAGAACCATTTTGGTTTGAGGCTACTAGGAGATTTAGGAGGACTCAGATTATATCCTTCTTGCAAGCTAAGCAATAGGTGCATGATGGATGTGAGACCTCGGTTCTAATCATCTAATCTCGGGATAAACAATAATTAAACGTCAATAATCAAAAGCTAAAGGAAAAGGAATAAATTTTTTTTTTTAAAGTGAACAGTGCTGCGCTCGATCCTATAAAATTCCAGGATCGAGCGCACTATATTCCTGAACTCTCTGCCGAGAAAAATAAAAGTGCCGCGCTCGATTCGGCAAAAAGCCAGGATCGAGCGCACCATTAAGCAGAGTCTACTGCCTCAAAATAAATAGGGGCCACGCTCGATCCGGCAAAAATCCAGGATCGAGCGCACCCCCCCCCTGCCCAGAAAATTATAGAACAGGGTAATGCTTCAAACTCCAATCCAAAAATCATTCAACATGGATAGCTCAAACATCATGCATTAATCCATAATCAACATCATACTTCATCATTCTATCCTGCTTAATTCTGAATCTAGTAACATGCAATCAATAAACTATCTTCGATAATCAATAATCATCAATCGAAAACGGTTCTAATATTCAATACTTCAAAATCAAATACAACTCATTCGAATTCTAACATGATTTCAAAACATAAACTAGATTGGCATGCATTATGATTCTAACTCGAAGTCTCAGTTCTATTCTTCATCCACATTCCATCCCTGTCATCTCTGACTCGATCCTGCCCCACCTGTTGCCAAGTACACATACAAACAAAGACAACATCCGGATAATCCGGTGAATATAATTCCCAGTAAAAGAGACTATCATGCATATCAATTAAACATATAAATAAATACATGCATCAATCCAAGTCATATATCAACTTCAGATATAAATCACGTAAACATATCAAGTCATGACATGTATCAACTTCCATATATTTATCACATCAAGATATAATTCAAGTAATTAATCCAATTACTGAATTAAAATGATATGCATTGAAAGAGTAGGTGCCCGGTGAGCCAACTTGTGGCTAAGAGCTTTGATGACTCTTTGTATAAACAATCTTTTGTTTAATATAATTTACACTTTTATTAATGGCAATGACTTTATCTTTCTTCATATTGTTATATTGTGATATACTATTGTTGTTTTGATAAAGACCTTGAATATACTATAGTGTATGTAAGATGTGGTAGAACATGGAGATGTCTATCATGAAACACATCTTATAGTCACTGTATATTCTAAACTGTTCCTAGTTGATTGAGTCGTCCGATAATAAGGATAAGGATCGCTCGAGTTTGAGACTAGCATTTGCGATGCAGAGTACCACGTTTCATTGGTAAGGAACATAGAGATGTTCAAAGCATGCAAATGGATATTCATATGATGAATGATCGAACTACCCTATCCGGACTTTCCAAGTGGTTATCACTTATCGAGTGGATAAAGTCCGCGGTTTTGGTTTTACACCATTAGTCCTTACTACTTGAAACATCATTGAAACTCTATATGCTAGTACTGTGCTTTGACTCGTTTACCGACTCTATTGGGGTCATCAGGTGTCGGGATTGGGTACAGTTACAACACATATAGGAGTCAATGCTTTGTTGTCAAGGATTCACCACATACTTGCGAGTGTGGATATCCTATGCGATCTGAGGAGATATTAGTGTGATGAATCTCTGGCCAGAGTACATAATGTGGTTTAAGAAATGGTTTCTTAGTAGCACATGCGATGTCACTATTTGATCTTCAAGATGTATTGCATAGTTATCGAATCTCGAACGACTCTCGATATACCAATGGTTGTTGATTCGATCGGGATATATGGATGAAGGGACCGTACTGTACGCTAACCAAAATCTATTGGTTCTTGCAGGCACTATCAGTGATACCTAGGGAATCATGGGGCGATGTTGCTAGGCGCTCTTACCATGATTCGATGGGCAAGTCGGAAATTGTTGTTCCGAGTCACAAGGAGTTGTGAGCCCACGGCTAGCTGTATCCCTGAACCATTGAGGGTCACACAGAGTAATGGATTTTTAATCCCCGTTGAGATAGTTAAATTTAAAGAGTTAAATTTAATGAACAAAGAAGTTGGACTTCTTATTTAAGAGTAGAGGAGTAAGATTTCCTAAAATGACATAGGGATGGGCATTTTTGGAAACCACTGAATTCGGATTCAAAAAAATTTATCTTGACTTTAAAAGGTGCAGAAATGGTTTCTGTGCACATTGGTGAAATCAGTTTATCAATCGGAGTCACGATGAATTTTATATTAATTTCTGAACATGCGGGCTTTGCTTGTCGGGCTAGAACTTATGACTAATGGGCCCTAAGCTGTTAGTGGCCTACATTATAAATAATTTATTGCAGTACAGAAATTACACACAACAGGTCACAAATTTTCGAAAAACCCTAAGTATTTTCTCTGATAGTGGCCGACCCCCCCTCCCCTCTGCTCGGAAAATCCAGTCTGTGAATTTTGAATTACAGTCTGGTTTAACGGATCAAATTCATTAAATCTCTTCGTAGAAACTTCTGATAGATTTTCTAGTGCAATCTATCAGAAGGATTAAATATCCGTTCGTGGACCTGATTGAAGAACAGTTCGTCCATCAGTTCCAGGGATATACAACAAGAGCAGAGCAATCTGTTGGTGTCCATAATCTCGATTCGAGATTGAAGGTAAAAATTTATAATTGTTATTTAATTTTTTACACACACAATTTAATCGTAAGGTTTTGATACCCACTATGGAATCGTTCCATATAAAATTTTTAAACTTCCGCTGCACCGGGTATCAATCCTGATTGATCTGATCGCCGCGTTCTCCAACATGCATGTCTTTAAAAATTCTGGATTATCAGACTCAGATAATCAAATGGAATTCTTCTTTGTTTCTTTCTTCGGTTTGGGATACCGAGGTTAAAATATCCAACAATCACACCGAACTCCCCTCTCGAGGTGGACGAGGCATATTTTAATCCTCTAGACTCCAGAGCATTATAGAGAGTTTATTTGACAAGGTATAAAATCTCCAACCAAGTCACTCAACTACAATCTCTAGATCGTCTAATCAAATTGAAATGAATCAAGGCTCAATATGAATGCATATGTCATCTCATGCATTCTAATATCATTTCAATAATCAGTTCATATAAGCATTCAATCATGCTTTCATTCATCAATTCAAATAATCATTCTAACATGATTTCGTCAATATAAATGCATATATAATCTCATGCATTCAAATAAACATTCAATCAAGCAAGTATGTGATTTCTTCGGAACACTCGAATAAAATCTAATTCGAATTAATTGTTCCATTCAATTCTAAGTCGTATTTTACCTTATTCTCTTCGAAGGTACTTCAATCTGAAATCAATAATAAGGATAATAATCAATACCCAATCAAATTCATTCAAAACACAATCACACTTCTTCGATTGATAAAATAAGAAATCGATACTATACCGACTTCAATCTTCCAACTGACCAAAGCTTCTACCTCGCAACTCTGCTGACTTCAATTCAATCTATAATAATAAGTCAATAGGATCAATATCGACATCCAAAATCTCAATCAAACTCGATACGATCAAAATATTGAACGATGACCAAAACTCAAACTGACGGCATAACGGCTAAAAACTGATCAAACCGGAAATGCAGACAACAAGATATCAATTCAATAAACTCATAATCATCTCAATATCATCAAAACAATTCAAATCCTTCAAATCTAAAATCTCCAATTTCGAAATAATCTTCCAAAAATCAAAACAATTCCGAACGACGCTCTATTTCAAAACTAACAGAGAATAAACGATCAGAACTCTGCCAAGATCAACATACTCCAAACTCAATCGATTCTAACAACATCCGAAAATAGAAGTCTAGTTGATTGAAGAAAAACTTACTATAGAACGAAGCTCTCGTAGTCGTGATCGCTAATCTGCCTTCAGAAATAAATTCCAACGGACGGATCGAGCTAAAACGTAAATCACAAAAGCTTGGAAAAGCTTTCTCACGCTTTCAATGGAGAATGGCGGTTTGGTGGAGGTGATGAAGTGAATAAAACAAGTCAATTCCTTTTAAATATCTAACAATTCCCATAATTGCGTTTTAGTCCCTGAAAATTCTGAAAACTGCATTCTAGTCCCTGATCAAAATCAAATCAGCCCTCGACTTCTAAAATCTCTGATTATCTCAAATAAAGTCCATTAAGAAAATTTTGGGGCGTTAAAATTCTCCCCATCTAAGAATCGATTTCGTCCTCGAAATCAATCACGATTCTATTACAAGGTCGAGGCTAAAATCAAAGGACTGCAATAAGAATTTACATCTCGGAACTAAATCCAGAGTTTCCTTCCAATCTTACTCTGAACCGTTCGTCTCAATCAGTTCGACATCTCAACAAATAGAGAAAGTCAGAAACTCTAGTCGAATACTTCATCAACACTCTGTCCATCTATCAAGAGTCGACTCATCTTCGTCAGAAATCCTTCTAAGCTTAGTCACAATTCGAATCATCTTACGTTCTAAACCAAGAGACAAAGGGAATTAATCTCAAAATTCAATTCGATCATCCTCTACTCTCGCACAACTTCTATAATGTGCCTCCAATAACTCGTCAAACTCTGTCGTTGCACGAAATTTCTACAAACCTCAAGAATTCCGTCAACTAGTGCTAAGTCTAGCACTACTACTCAAAGAAATTCTTCTAAAGTTCGACTCATCTGATCTGGCTGTCCGTCGTTCTGAGGGTATCGAATCAAAAGTAGTTGAAATTGACAAAAAAATTCTCTTCAAAGTCTATGCCGAAAGGACAATGCATCAAGGATCTCAGTCTAAACTGACAGACTTCGGTAATTCATGATATCTGACAACATCTGACAAGATATCAATTCTCTGTTCTTCATCAAAATCATTCTGTACAGAAAACTGTAGCGGATCCTATCTATCGGTCAATCAAAATCAGACAGTAGATAAAATAAGAACAAATTCTTCGGTTCTAAACATCAGTTGCTACATTCGCTCCTTCTGTTAAAAAGATTCAAATCGGAATTCTCAATAAGAAGAAAACCAAGTACTGCAAGATCATCAGTACTGAAACTCAGAATACAGAAGAACGGATAATCAGAAATTCCATCATTAGATCATAAGATCGAAGAAATTCATTCGGTCCAATCAGAATTTCAAACATCGAGATTAGTATACAACTGATCGGCGTACCATTCTAAAAAGATTCTCGAAAGCTCTGTACGATCAGTACAATTCTCATCACCAGAAAGCAAGAAATTCATCAATAATAATTCCTAATTTCAACTGATACTTCTGAAAGATTCGGTCAACAGAAAATTCTTCAACCATACAGGAGTATTCATCAAATCCAACGGCCTGTCAAAAGTTCAAACTGGCCAAACCTCAATCTGGAAACTATTCTGAGAAAGTTCACTTCACGATCTTCCTGAAGATAAAAATTCGGATCCCCAATCAGTGTCGAACTCGTTCTGACAATCGGGACCAATCTAGAAGTTCATTCCGAATAAATTCAGTCGTTCAATAACCATTGGCACATCAACCAATTCAGGTTAGAATCCAATACATCAACTGTAAAGCTTCGAGAGTTCGTTCCTACTATTCTGTAACAACAGTCATTCTATAGAATAAATCAAGAATTCTTAGAATCAAGAATTCTTATCGGAGGATTCCATCACTCGTTCAACGATACTCCGATTACATCTCATCTCGAACTCAACAAAGTAGTCTTACTACTAAAAATCAACGAATTGTGATCCCAACTCCATTCTGAATCAGAATAGTCTGTACAACAAAAAATTGGATCGTTCTCTTTCTGACTGCTGACAGTTCACAACATCAAAAACTATACTTCGAATCTTCATGTTTCCTCATCCTCTATTCGATCTAATTCCTCAATTCCTCAAACATCTTCCGATCATCTGGAAGAACTCTGAATAAACTTCAAAGTGCCAAACTCCTGATACTCTGTCTCAAACTGAAACATCTGGCACCACAAAAGTTATTCGCTAATAATACATCAATAATAACTAAGATTATACTCAGATCTGATCTATCTTCATCGGATTCTAAAAGGTCGAATCAGATTCCAAAGCGTTATCAGTCTTCTCAATCAACTCTGGTTCGAAGTCGAATGAAGGAGTCAAGATAAATGTTCCATCTTATCCAGACTCTAACAAAAGTGCAGCAATCATCTGTCAAAGAAGAAAACTGAAATAGATAAAAATAAGATCAGATCATACAGCTTACCATTGTAGCTGTTACCATCAGTTCTCCGGATAACAATAAAATTCGCAGTCAAATTAATCGTCCTCTATAACTCTCTTTCCCAATTCATAATCAGTTCGGACTGCGACAATAAAGACTTCTATCTTCCAAGATTAGAATAGATTACTGAAATCTTCCAAGCAAATAAAATGATGCTAAATCTTCTGAGCAATAAGATCTCTGTGAGACTCAAATCGGAAACTAATATTGCATCTCGAGTGTTCAACTTCTCCGATGCTCAAGATAATACGGAGTTATTCTGAACAGAAATAAGTCTCAACTCTCAATAAGAAGAAGTGCAAAGCACCGAAAGGTCATCAATACCGAAGAAATCAATAATACTGAGGTTCTATTCAATCTCTCCTTCAATTCAATAAGAACTGGTCTCAAATATACAAACTAAATAGGAGAACATAATCTGCTGAGTAATCGTCTTTTCAACAATAAGAATTCTTCAAAGGATTCACGATAGAATTCGCTAAATCCAAAAATCTCAAATTCAGATAAGGACGTCAATCCAGATCAATTGATAACAGCTCTAGTCTTGAGGTATTCAATAAAATTCCATCTTCCCAGAGAAAAGATCGAGGAAAATACCACTCGGTCTCACGAGATTCAGACGTTAAAAGAATAGCATAATTGATCGACATGCAAATCTGCGAATAATTCATAAAGAATCTGAAAGATCAATACGGATCTTCGAAGGATAAAAGATTCATCGATAAGAATACTCAAGAACTCATCTACAACCTCTGGAAGATTCGGTTCAAAGGACTCATAAACATTGCAGATGCAATTCCAATTCAATCTGTACGATAAAATTCAAATCGGTCGTACCTCATTCCGAACTCAATCTCTGAAACTTCTTCCCTTCAGATTATTAGTCGATGATGTCTGATCTAAAATAAATGCTGAACACATCCTCTCGACTCGGAGGCAAATCTGTAATCTCAACCAAAACAACATCAGCAAACTCAACAACTCTATTAAATCAACCGACACGGCTGATTGAAGACATCATCTGCATACCTCAAACATTCCTCCGCACCTTTCTGTAACAAACGGTAATCGACAATTAATAAGAAAGGAATTCTTAACTCAGGCATTCTTACCGGAGGAAAAATCCACTCGTTTATCATCTCGGATCCGAATCTGGCAACAATCTGAAATCAACTTCGGTTGCCCTGTACTCGGTTAATACACTACATCGATAATATAATCAAAATCTGATAACCGAAGTATAGTACTGTTCAGTACAATAAACTCCCATCGAATCAAAGTTCAAAAATTCGAACTAAACTCACCGCAACTAATTCAGATACTCAAAAGTAGAGGAAGTATTAATCTAAATTCTCAATAAGAAGAAAAAGTTGCACCAATATCTAACAGCAAAAGATTCGAAAGACTAGAATTGAACAGTTACCTGCTTCATCATCGTCAAGAGCAGTTAGAGTCTGTGAATCCTCGAGCAAGTACTAAAGCCTTGCAGTTGGTAACCAACTAACTGAATCCATCGTTCATCGCTGTAGTTAAAAAGAATCAAACAACTGATCCATCTCTTCTAATCAGCTTTCACACCCAAACTCATTCTCAGAACTCCTCAGAGTTGAAGGGTTAATAGACTGAAATCTCATCAGTAATGCTTCCATCAATTCAGTCACAAAACAAATTTGTACAATCGGGTTCGCTACTAGTTGAATCCTGTTCAAACTTGCCGAGTAGAAAACCTTATTCAAGAGGATTAGGACACAACATCTCAATCACATCTATCCGGTGTCCAACAATCTCAGCTCGACATACTCATTCGATCTCAAGAGTATAAAATGTAACCAGTAACCCGAAACAGTTCATATCTCAATTAATTCATGCTTTAAAATTTAAATCACATATCCAAGTAATTTAAATAATTCTCAATCATAAAGCATGCTCGCATATTCTTCAATCATAGAATTAATCAATCACATGCGAGAAATTAAATTCAAGCGGACTCAATCTACCCCGCTCTCTTCTAAATTCAGTCCAAGAATCTTATCGCTTTGATACCACTTAATGTGAGACCTCGGTTCTAATCATCTAATCTTGGGATAAACAATAATTAAACGTCAATAATCAAAAGCCAAAGGAAAAGGAATAATTTTTTTTTAAAAGTGAACAGTGCTGCGCTCGATCCTATAAAATTCCAGGATCGAGCGCACTATATTCCTGAACTCTCTGCCGAGAAAAATAAAAGTGCCGCGCTCGATCCGGCAAAAATCCAGGATCGAGCGCACCATTAAGTAGAGTCTACTGCCTCAAAATAAATAGGGGCCGCGCTCGATCCAGCAAAAAGCCAGGATCGCGCCCACCCCCCCCCCCCCCCCCTGCCCAAAAAATTACAGAACAGGGTAATGCTTCAAACTCCAATCCAAAAATCATTCAACATGCATAGCTCAAACATCATGCATTAATCCATAATCAACATCATACTTCATCATTCTATCCTGCTTAATTCCGAATCTAGTAACATGCAATCAATAAACTATCTTCGATAATCAATAATCATCAATCGAAAACGGATCTAATATTCAATACTTCAAAATCAAATACAACTCATTCGAATTCTAACATGATTTCAAAACATAAACTAGATTGGCATGCATTCCGATTCTAACTCGAAGTCTCACTTCTATTCTTCATCCACATTCCATCCCTGTCATCTCTAACTCGATCCTGCCCCACCTGTTGCCAAGTACACATAAAAACAAAGACAACATCCGGATAATCCAGTGAGAATATAATTCCCAATAAAAGAGACTATCATGCATATCAATTAAACATATAAATAAATACATGCATCAATCCAAGTCATATATCAACTTCAGATATAAATCACGTAAACATATCAAGTCATGACATGTATCAACTTCCATATATCTATCACATCAAGATAGAATTCAAGTAATTAATCCAAGTACTGAATTAAAATGATATGCATGTCTTTAAAACTTCTGGATTATCAGACTCAGATAATCAAATGGAATTCTTCTTTCTTTCTTTCTTCGGTTTGGGATCCCGAGGTTAAAATATCCAATCACACTGAACTCCCCTCTCGAGGTGGACGAGACATATTTTAATCCTCTAGACTCCAGAGCATTATAGAGAGTTTATTTGACAAGGTATAAAATCTCCAACCAGGTCACTCAACTACAATCTCTAGATCGTCTAATCAAATTGAAATGAATCAAGGCTCAATATGAATGCATATGTCATCTCATGCATTCTAATATCATTTCAATCATCAGTTCATATAAGCATTCAATCATGTTTTCATTCATCAATTCAAATAATCATTCTAACATGATTTCGTCAATATAAATGCATATAGAATCTCATGCATTCAAATAAACATTCAATCAAGCAAGTATGTGATTTCTTCGGAACACTCGAATAAAGTCTAATTCGAGTTAATCGTTCCATTCAATTCTAAGTCGTCTTTTACCTTATTCGCTTTGAAGGTACTTCAATTTGAAATCAATAATAAGGATAATAATCAATACCCAATCAAATTCATTCAAAACACAATCACACTTCTTCGATTGATAAAATAAGAAATCGATACTATACCGACTTCAATCTTCCAACTGACCAAAGCTGCTACCTCGCAACTCTGCTGACTTCAATTCAATCTATCATAAGAAGTCAATAGGATCAATATCGACATCCAAAAGCTCAATCAAACTCGATACGATCAAAATATTGAACGATGACCAAAACTCAAACTGACGGCATAACGGCTAAAAATTGATCAAACCGGAAACGCAGACAGCAAGATATCAATTCAATAAACTCATAATCATCTCAATATCATCAAAATAATTCAAATCCTTCAAATCTAAAATCTCCAATTTCGAAATAATCTTCCAAAAATCAAAACAATTCCGAACGACGCTCTATTTCAAAACTAACAGAGAATAAACGATCAGAACTCTGCCAAGATACTTCAAACTCAATCGATTCTAACAACATCCAAAAATAGAAGTCTAGTTGATCGAATAAAAACTTACTATAGAACGAAGCTCTCGCAGTCGTGATCGCTAATCTGCCTTCAGAAATAAATTCCAACGGACGGATCGAGCTAAAAGGGAAATCACAAAAGCTTGGGAAAGCTTTCTCACGCCTTCAATGGAGAATGGCGGTTTGGTGGAGGTGATGAATTAAAACAAGTCAATTCCTTTTAAATATCTAACAATTCCCATAATTGCGTTTTAGTCGCTGAAAATTCTAAAAACTGCATTCTAGTCCCTGATCAAAATCAAATCAGCCCTCGACTTTTAAAATCTCTGATTATCTCAAATAAAGTCCATTAATAAAATTTTGGGGCGTTACAATGGATGTGAGGCATTCTTAGCTAGCTTATCTTTGACAGAGTTTCCAGCACGTCCGGATATTTTAGATGTGGACGTCGTCAGAGATTTTGGGGACGTGTTCCCAGGAGATGTTGCAGGTATTCCGCCTGATAGAGAAGTTGAGTTCTCTATTGACTTGGTACCGGATACAATGCCAATTTCTAAGGCACCGTATAGGTTGGCTCCTACCGAAATGAGAGAACTGAAAGAACATATTCAAGAGTTGCTTGATAAAGGGTTCATATGCCCTAGTTTCTCTCCATGGGGTGCACCAATCCTCTTCATGAAAAAGAAGGACGAGAGTTTAAGATTGTGCATAGACTATCGAGAGTTGAATGGGGTGACGGTAAAGAACAAGTACCCACTTCACAGGATTGAGGATCTCTTTGATCAGTTGCAAGGAGCCTCCATATTTTCAAAGATTGATCTTCGTTTGGGTTATCACCAGTTGAAGGTAAAAGAGTCGGATGTGTTCAAGACAGCTTTTAGGACTCGTTATGGCCACTACGAGTTCCTTGTGATGCCGTTCGGGTTGACGAACGCGCCAGCGGTTTTCATGGATCTTATGAACCGCGTGTCTCAGCCGTACTTGGACCAATTTGTCATTGTATTCATTGATGATATCCTCATTTACTCTAAGGATAGGTTTGAACATTCACAACATTTGAAGACTGTTCTAGAGGTGCTCCGAGAATGGAGGTTGTTTGCTAAGTTCGACAAATGCGAGTTTTGGTTAGAGAGAGTAGCATTTTTGGGTCATATCATTTCCGAGATAGGTGTTGAGGTAGACCCCTCCAAGGTTCAAGCGGTTAAAGAGTGGTTAGTACCTAGAAACGCATCGGAGATTCATAGTTTTCTCGGATTGGCTGGTAATTACAGGAAGTTTATCAAGGGCATTTCGTCCATTGCAGTGCCCTTGAAAGCATTGACCAAGAAGAATTCCAAGTTTGTTTGGAGTTTCGAGTGTTAAAAGAGCTTTTATGTATTGAAGGAAGCTCTTATGACAGCACCAGTGTTGGCTATGCCATTAGGGCAAGGTGATTTTGTGGTTTATATTGATGCTTCTAAGTTGGGACTTGGAGCAGTTCTTAAGCAGCGAGATAGAGTTATTGCTTATGCTTCTAGGCAGTTGAAGGAGCATGAGAAGAACTATCCTACTCACGATTTGGAGTTGGCCGCAGTGGTCTTCGCACTTAAGATCTGGAGGCACTATCTCAATGGGGAGAAGTGTAATATATGATACCACTATTGGAGAACGGCGATCAGATCAATCAGAATTGATACCCGATGCAGCGGAAGTTTAAAAATTTTATATGGAACGATTCCATAATGGGTATCAAAACTTTTACTGTGTGTGTAAAAATTAAATAAAAATTATAAATTTTTACCTCCAATCTCGAATCGAGATTATGGACACCAACAGATTGCTCTACTCTTGTTGTATATCCCTGAAACTGATGGACGAACTGTTCTTCAATCAGGTCCACGAACGGATAATTAATCCCTCTGATAGATTGCACTAGAAAATCTATCAGAAGTTTCTACGAAGAGAATTAACGAATTTGATCCGTTAAACCAGACTGTAATTCAAAATTCACAGGCTGGATTTTTCCTGAGCAGAGGGGAGGGGGGCGGCCACTGTTAGAGAGAAAACTAGGGTTTTTTGGAAAATTGTGACCTGTTGTGTGTAATTTCTGTACTGCAATAACTTATTTATAATGTAGGCCGCTAACAGCTTAGGGCCCATTAGTCATAAGTTCAAGCCCGACAAGCAAAGCCCGCATGTTCAGAAATTAATATAAAATTCATCGTGACTCTGATTGATAAACCGATTTTACCAATGTTCACAGAAACCATTTATGCACCTTTTAAAGTCAAGATAAATTTTTCTGAATCCGAATTTAGTGATTTCCAAAAATGCCCATCCCTATGTCATTTTAGGAAATATTACTCCTCTACTCTTAAATAAGAAGTCCAACTTCTTTGTTCATTAAATTTAACTCTTTAAATTTAACTATCTCAACGGAGATTAAAAATCCATTACTCTGTGTGACCCTCAATGGTTCAGGGATACAGCTAGCCGTGTGCTCACAACTCCTTGTGACTCGGAACAACAATTTCCGACTTGCCCATCTAATCATGGTAAGAGCGCCTAGCAACATCGCCCCATGATTCCCTAGGTATCACTGATAGTGCCTGTAAGAACCAACATATTTTGGTTATCGTACAGTACGGTCCCTTCATCCATATATCCCGATCGAATCAACAACCATTGGTAAATCGAGAGTCGTTCGAGATTCGATAACTATGCAACGCATCTTGAAGATCAAATAGTGACATCGCATGTGCCACTAAGAAACCATTTCTTAAAACACATCATGTACTCTGGCCAGAGATTCGTCACACTAATATCTCCTCAGATTGCATAGGATATCCACACTCGCAAGTATGTGGTGAATCCTTGACAACAAAGCATCGACTCCTATATGTGTTGTAACTGTACCCAATCCCGACACCTGATGACCCCAATAGAGTCGGTAAACGAGTCAAAGCACAGTACTAGCATATAGAGTCTCAATGATGTTTCAAGTAGTAAGGACTAATGGTGTACAACCAAAACCGCGGACTTTATCCACTCGATAAGTGATAACCACTTGGAAAGTCCGGATAGGGTAGTTCGATCATTCATCATATGAATATCCATTTGCATGCTTCAAACATCTCTATGTTCCCTACCAATGAAACGTGGTACTCTGCATCGCAAATGCTAGTCTCAAACTCGAGCGATCCTTATCCTTATTATCGGATGACTCAATCGACTAGGAACAGTTTAGAATATACAGTGACTATAAGATGTGCTTCATGATAGACATCCCCATGTACTACCACATCTTACATACACTATAGTATATTCAAGGTCTTTATCAAAACAACAATAGTATATCACAATATAACAATATGAAGAAAGATAAAGTCATTGCCATTAATAAAAGTGTAAATTATATTAAACAAAAGATTGTTTATACAAAGAGTCATCAAAGCCCTTAGCCACAAGTTGGCTCACCGGGCACCCACTCTTTCAATGGGCAGCGCACGGCGCTACCCGGCCCGAGCCCTTTGGGGCGCGGGCAGCCCGGGAGTGTCCCGGGCGGCCCGCAAAAAATTAATTTTTAATTTTTAAAATTAAAATTTTAATATGTTAAAATTCTATTTTTGGTCCGATCGAAAATTGTTTTTGATTGGTCCACGAGGCGTCGGATCGAATTGTTCGAGTCCGAAAATTTTAAAATTGATTTTTGGATAAATTTGAATTTTTGGAAAATTTATATATTTTATCCGTTAAATCAGATTTTATGAAATTAATTATTTTTGGTACAATTGATGATAAGATATGATCTTATGGATATATTGAGTAAAATATGATTTTATGTATAAAATTGGATTTTATATGTAAAATATGATTTTATTTGATAAAAAGATAAAATATGATTTTGTATGTAAAATAAGATTTTATATATGGAATATGATTTTATCCTTTTAATTTAAATTGCCATTGCATGTTATCCAATAAATTAATTTTGAATTAAATATTATTGGATAAGGATGATCGATTGCCATGACCAATTTTGTAGGTGTATGTTAGGAATTTACATTTGTTTTTATTGTTGTTGGATTTATTAATGGGCCTGGTTTATGGCCCAATATGAATTGTCATATGTAATAAAAGTGGGCCTGGTTTATGGCCCGTTCCCACCCCTTGAAATGTATCCCCTACTTGTCATGGTTATTTATTGTAAATACATTAGACTTAGTGGGAGATGAAGATTTGAAGAAGGAGGTGGGCCCAGCAGACAATAAAGACAGAAGAAATGTAAATTGGAAGCTCAATGTAATAGGATTGCATTGCATACTGCATATTACCTAGGATTGAACTAAGACTCGTGATTGGCAACCACGGGTCGATTAGAAATGGAATCGATCATCCTATATAATATGTGATATTATTGTTGTATGCATGTTTTAGAAAAAATTGTGTGAATCCGGCAAGCTTACAAAATTTTAAAATGATGAGACAAATTTTCAAAATTAAAATCCCTCATTTTAAATATGATTTAAAATTGATATCAAGATAAATAAAGGAAATTTAAAATTGTTTAAATGTTCCTACCTTCCATCAACGATCAATGTATGAGATGCTACCCGCGGATACGGTCCGGCTCATATTATTGGGGGGGCCCGTTCGTCGGAAAGCTATACATTGGATCGACACATGTTGTAAGTTGGGTGGAACTCCCATAGGATCGGCTCATATTATTGGGGGATCCACATGGCGACCGTCCATCACAACTTAATATTGATGAGTCATCTTGACATGTCACAATAAACGGCGTCATATTATTGGACCCTTATTGGACATGAGGTAAATACGTGGAGGTTGCTTTGGAAGCAATTGGGCTCTACCTTTTGAAAATTATGGTTAGCTGATATTATTCGGGACCATAGTTTGTCAATTGGACTCCATGTTCTCACTAAGGAAAACAGTTTCCCATTTTCACTAGAGGGTAGTGAAATCGTTAAAATAGTGGGAGTGAGATTCATAAAATAAATTTCGCCTATTTTATGTCTTAGTAAATTAATTAAACAATCACTGATATTTGTCTGTTTCTTTTCAGTATTTCATAAAGATGAATTCGCGTAATCCACTATTCTCGATCCTCGAACAAAATAAATTGACTGGCGCAAACTATACGAAATGGTTCCGTAAGTTGAAGATTGTCTTGACTTCGGAGAAGATGCTCTACGTGTTAGAAAAATCTCCTCCGAAGGAAGCACCAGCTGATGTAAGTCCAGATGAGTTGGCCAAACTTGATACATGGTGGGACCATGATATCAAGGCCAAATGCTATATGCAAGCCTCGATGTCTGATGAACTCCAGAGGTGATTTGAGGACATCGTGAATGCTGCTGACATTCACGTACAACTCAAGGAACTTTTTGGGGCTCAATCGAGGGCTGAAAGGTTCGCTACTGTAAAAGAGCTAATGACGTGTCGCATGCGTGAAGGGACTTCGGTCCGTGATCATGGGGTACGAGTGATTTGGCTCATACAGAAGTTGGTAACGCTTGATTTGGTGTTGGAGCATGAACTCAACGTGGACTTACTACTTCTATCTCTTCCTTCTTCGTTTGACGGATTTGTGGTGAATTTCAATATGAACAAGATAGAGGTCTCCCTTGAAGAGATGGTCAATATGCTTGTAACATATGAATCCACTTTAAAGAAGGATAAACCGGCTTTCTTGGTGGGCTCCTCTTCTTCTGCTAAGAAGGGGCCAAGTACAAAGGGTAAGAAACGTTCTGCCCCACCCAATAAAATCAAACCCGAGAAGAAGTACAAGCAAAGGCTTCAAACATGGAAAAGTCCAAGGATGTTTGCCATTACTGCAAGAAGCCCGGTCATTGGAAACGTAACTGCAAGGAATATCTAGAGCATTTGCGAACTGCGAAGGGTATGTTCTATATTGAAATAAATGTTTCACTTAATACTACTTCTTGGGTATTGGATACCGGATGTGGATCTCACATTTGCAATGATTTGCAGGTGATGACAAGAAGTCGCAGGCTTAGAATGGGTGAGACCCAGCTGAAGCTTGGAAATGGTTCCAGAGTTGAAGCTAAAGCTGTGGGAGATGTTTATTTAATTTTGCAGAACGATTTTAAGTTACTTTTAAGAGATGTTTTATTTGTTCCAGATTTGATTAAAAACATTATTTCTATTTCTATGCTTGATAGAGATGGTTTTTCTTGCAATTTTGTGAATGGAATTTGCAATATTTACAAGAATGAATGTTTGATTGGAAATGGACAACTTGAAAACGATCTATATAACTTAAAATTGAAAGACGTTCCAATAAATTATGTTGATAAACCGGCAACAACAAACAAAAGGAAAATCGATAGTCAAAACCCAGCAAACCTTTGGCATGCTAGGCTAGGTCATATTTCCTCAAGGAGGATGAACAAGCTAGTGGGAGATGGCATGTTTGATATGTCTGATATTAACTCTCTACCTACTTGTGAATCCTTCCTGAAAGGAAAAATGACTAAATCTCCTTTTAAGGGGAAACCTGAGCGTAGTCAAAATCTGGCCACACCTACTTCATTACCTTTACTGATGATTATTCTAGGTATGGGTATTTATATTTAATGAAATATAAGTCTGAAGCATTTGAAAAGTTCAAAGAATTCAAGGCTGAAGTAGAAAACAAGCTAGGTAAAAGTATTAAAGCACTTCGATCGGATCGAGGTGGAGAATACTTAAGTACCGAGTTTTTGGACTATCTGAAAGAGAATGGGATTCTCTCTCAGTGGACTCCTCCTATGACACCTCAGTTGAATGGTGTATCGGAGCGTCGTAATCGAACTTTGTTGGACATGGTTCGATCCATGATGAGCTTCACTGAGCTTCCACCTTCGTTTTGGGGCTACGCGCTTGAAACGGCGGTGTTGTTGTTGAACAACGTCCACACCAAAGCAGTGGACAAAACACCATGCGAGTTATGGAATGGCAAAGCTCCTAAGTATTCGTACTTAAGGATTTGGGGATGTCCTGCTTACGTGAAGCAGACAGTGGGAGATAAGTTGGATAGTCGATCCACCTTATGTTATTTTGTAGGGTATCCGAAGAATTCAATCGGATATTATTTCTATCATCCTGCTGAAACAAAGGTGTTTGTTTCAAGGAATGCCACCTTCTTGGAGAAGGAGTTCTTATTGGATAAGAAAGGCGAGATGATGGAACTTGAAGAAATTCGAGAAGAACCCGAAATACAAAATAATGATCCAACACCTCAGGAACCATTGATGGACACGCCTATACCTAAAAGATCCGAGAGGACTTCTAGACCTCCTATTCGATATGGTCTTCTTCTTGAAGGGGATCAAGATGAACCCGATGTTGGATGTGATCCAAGAAACTTCAAGGAAGCAATTTCTGATGCGGATTCAAATTTATGGCTTGAAGCTATGCAGTCGGAAATAGATTCGATGCATACAAACCAAGTTTGGTCTTTAGTAGATCCTCCCGATGGAATTGTTCCAATAGGGTGTAAATGGATCTACAAGAGAAAGCTTGGGCCTGATGGTAAGGTATTGACCTACAAGGCGCGATTGGTGGCGAAAGGTTATACTCAAAGACAAGGAGTTGACTATGATGAAACCTTTTCACCAGTTGCAATGTTCAAGTCCATAAGAATCCTTATTGCCATAGCTGCTTGGTATGACTATGAGATATGGCAAATGGATGTGAAGACTGCTTTTCTTAATGGAGACATTAAGGAAGAAATCTATATGACGCAGCCTGAGGGATACACATCCATGGGAAGCGAGCATAAGGTATGCAAGCTTCAGATATCAATCTATGGTTTAAAACAAGCATCAAGAAGTTGGAACCAGAAATTTGATGAAACAATAAAGGATTTTGGTTTCATCAAGAACTCGGAGGAACCATGCGTGTACAAGAAAGTAGTTAAGGATGCTGTGACATTCTTAGTACTTTATGTTGATGACATCCTACTCATTGGAAATGACGTAGGGATGTTGCAATCAACAAAGATATGGTTATCAGGTAGATTCTCGATGAAGGATTTGGGTGAGGCATCCTATATTCTAGGGATACAGATCTATAGAGATAGATCTAAGAGAATGATAGGACTCACTCAATCAACCTACATCGACACCATATTGAAACGGTTTTCAATGGATGGGTCCAAGAGAGGACATCTACCCATGTGTCATGGAGTTTCTCTATCCAAGTCTATGTGTCCCAAGACTGATGAAGAGATAGAGAAAATGACACATGTACCATATGCGTCAGCCATAGGTAGTATCATGTATGGGATGATATCTACCAGATCGGATGTAGCATTTGCTCTGAGTGTGACGAGCAGATATCAAGCTAATCCCGGTCAAATGCATTGGAAAGCCGTGAAGGACATTCTTAAGTACTTACAAAGGACTAAGAATATGTTCATGGTATATGGAGGAAGAGAACTAAAATTGGAAGGCTATACCGACTCTAGCTTCCAAAGTGACGTGGATGACTCGAAGTCAACCTCTGGATTTGTGTTCATGTTCAATGGCGGTGCTGTCTCTTGGAAGAGTTCCAAGCAGGACACCACAGAGGATTCCACCACAGAGGCAGAATACATTGCAGCATCAGCTTCTGCTAAAGAGGCCGTTTGGATGAGGAATTTCGTCCAAGAGTTGGGCGTCATTCCTGAAGTTGTTGGTCCAGTCCCGGTGAACTGTGACAACACGGGTGCCGTTGCTCAGGCAAAGGAACCAAGGTCTCATCAAAGATCCAAACATGTACTAAGGAAATACCACATCATCCGGGAGATTGTGGAAAGAGGAGACATCACTGTCGAAAGAGTGGCCTCTGCAGACAATATCGCTGATCCACTTACTTAGCCCTTGCCAGGACCATTATTTGACAAACATCGCGAAGCAATGGGTCTACGTAGTATGACTAGTTGGCTTTAGGGCAAGTGGGAGATTGAAAGAGTGGGTGCCCGGTGAGCCAACTTGTGGCTAAGGGCTTTGATGACTCTTTGTATAAACAATATTTTGTTTAATATAATTTACACTTTTATTAATGGCAATGACTTTATCTTTCTTCATATTGTTATATTGTGATATACTATTGTTGTTTTGATAAAGACCTTGAATATACTATAGTGTATGTAAGATGTGGTAGTACATGGGGATGTCTATCATGAAACACATCTTATAGTCACTGTATATTCTAAACTGTTCCTAGTCGATTGAGCCGTTCGATAATAAGGAAAAGGATCGCTCGAGTTTGAGACTAGAATTTGCGATGCAGAGTACCACGTTTCATTGGTAGGGAACATAGAGATGTTCGAAGCATGCAAATGGATATTCATATGATGAATGATCGAACTACCCTATCCGGACTTTCCAAGTGGTTATCACTTATCGAGTGGATAAAGTCCGCGGTTTTGGTTGTACACCATTAGTCCTTACTACTTGAAACATCATTGAGACTCTATATGCTAGTACTGTGCTTTGACTCATTTACCGACTCTATTGGGGTCATCAGGTGTCGGGATTGGGTACAGTTACAACACATATAGGAGTCGATGCTTTGTTGTCAAGGATTCACCACATACTTGCGAGTGTGGATATCCTATGCAATCTGAGGAGATATTAGTGTGACGAATCTCTGGCCATAGTACATGATGTGTTTTAAGAAATGGTTTCTTAGTAGCACATGCGATGTCACTATTTGATCTTCAAGATGCGTTGCATAGTTATCGAATCTCGAACGACTCTCGATTTACCAATGGTTGTTGATTCGATCGGGATATATGGATGAAGGGACCGTACTGTACGCTAACCAAAATCTATTGGTTCTTGCAGGCACTATCAGTGATACCTAGGGAATCATGGGGCGATGTTTCTAGGCGCTCTTACCATTATTCGATGGGCAAGTCGGAAATTGTTGTTCCGAGTCACAAGGAGTTGTGAGCCCACGGCTAGCTGTATCCCTGAACCATTGAGGGTCACACAAAGTAATGGATTTTTAATCCCCGTTGAGATAGTTAAATTTAAAGAGTTAAATTTAATGAACAAAGAAGTTGGACTTCTTATTTAAGAGTAGATGAGTAAGATTTCCTAAAATGACATAGGGATGGGCATTTTTGGAAATCACTGAATTCGGATTCAGAAAAATTTATCTTGACTTTAAAAGGTGCAGAAATGGTTTCTGTGAACATTGGTAAAATCGGTTTATCAATCAGAGTCACGATGAATTTTATATTAATTTCTGAACATGCGGGCTTTGCTTGTCGGGCTTGAACTTATGACTAATGGGCCCTAAGCTGTTAGCAGCCTACATTATAAATAAGTTATTGCAGTACAGAAATTACACACAACAGGTCACAATTTTCGAAAAAACCCTAGTTTTCTGTCTAACAGTGGCCGCCCCCCTCCCCTCTGCTCAGGAAAAATCCAGCCTGTGAATTTTGAATTACAGTCTGGTTTAACGGATCAAATTCGTTAATTCTCTTCGTAGAAACTTCTGATAGATTTTCTAGTGCAATCTATCAGAGGGATTAATTATCCGTTCGTGGACCTGATTGAAGAACAGTTCGTCCATCAGTTCCAGGGATATACAACAAGAGCAGAGCAATCTGTTGGTGTCCATAATCTCGATTCGAGATTGGAGGTAAAAATTTATAATTGTTATTTAATTTTTACACATACAATTTAATCGTAAAAGTTTTGATACCCATTATGGAATCGTTCCATATAAAATTTTTAAACTTCCGCTGCACCGGGTATCAATTCTGATTGATCTGATCGCCGTTCTCCAACAATATATTCACAGACCATAAAAGCCTCAAGTACTTCTTCACCCAGAAGGAGTTGAATATGAGGCAGCGGAGATGGTAGGAGTTGATGAAAGATTACGACTGCGACATTAGTTATCACCCGGGTAAAGCTAACGTGGTCGCAGATGCTTTGAGCTGGAAGGCAGCAGTGATTGCCTCTTTGACGGTGTCTAGACCATTGCAAGATAAGATTCAGAGTTTTGGGATAGAGTTTTATGCTGAGGGTAGAGCTCCTGGATTGTTAGCCTTGACAACGCAGACTACGTTATTCGACTGTATTAGAGTTGCTCAATTAGTTGATGAGCAATTGAGGAAGTGGAGACAGAGAGCTAAGGAGAAAGACAGTGGCTTGTATTCAGTAGTAGATGGGATTGTGAAGTTTAGAGGTCGATTTTGGGTTTCCGAAGGTGATTCTGTGGGGACCTCGGGTGCTAATCTAATCTTACAGGGCAATTAAAAACAAGAAATATTCAATCTGAATATTAGTCTGCTTAATAAGCAAATAAATCATACATGACATTTGGCGACGCAAAATCATACATTTGGCGACGCGAAAACACGTCGAGAAAAGCAAATTTTTTTTTTCGACAGCCCACATGCGGACCTAGGTCCGGACCCCTGCACGAACCCAAGGCACGGGGTCCATGCCTCTTCTGGACCAGGGTCCGTGCACAAGGCAGAACTCGAAAATGAAGAAGTTGCAGAACAGTGGCCTACACGGACCTTGGCACATGACATGCACGGGGTCTATGCCTTCTTTATTCTAAACATGTTCAGAAACAGTAGGGTACAAGGACCCTTACCCAAAATCTGCACGGGGTCCGTGCCCTGCTATAAAAATTCAGAATATAGCATTTCAAGGTTTACAGCAAAGCATAAAACTCTTGTTCCCATCTCAAACCTCATAAACATGCATTTAAACTCTTCTAATCATCTGAAATACATACAATCATAAACATAAACGAGTATTCTACAAGTTTCACATATACAAAGGTTCTTGTTGTTCTAACATGAATACCAAATTTAAAATACATGTCATCTGCTTAAAACCCGAGTCTTCACTTCTAATCTTTCAATCTCGTGCAATCCAAGTCAAGTCTGACTTGCTTATGCCCCAACCTGATGCAATGCACACATACAAACAAAGCAACAGCCGGATAACTACGGTGAGAATAAATCTCAGTATGAACGACATGCATATACATCATTTAAGCATATTAAATCTATATGCCAAATGAATCTTAAATCTCAAATAATGTAATAACAGGTAAAACATGATAATATATGCGTTCATCTATATAAAATAATACCAAGCATATAAACTCATTCAAATCTTGAATGGAATATAATAACATGCTAGCATTTATAAACGCATAATCTAAACCATAGAAATCTCTATGTTAATGCATAAATGCAATGCATGTGCCAAGGAATAGGCTATCAAATCTGATATCAATAAATTGTAGCTCTGGGATCCCTGGGAAATAAAATCTTTAACCAACCACCGACTCTCCCACTTGAGGTGGTGTTAAATATCTCAATTTCCCTGACTTTGGTGCAACTATAGTGAGTCATCTAGATCTGGAAATAAATCTATATTACGTGCCATGAGTCATCTGACTCCGGAAGTAAATCTACATTCCATGCCACTCAACTACAGTTCTCCAAACGTCATCTGCACTCTAGGCCATTCAACCCTCTGTGCTTTTCAGGCTGGAGTTCAAGATGAATGCAACATAATCTGGATGCATCAAATCATACATAAGCTAAAACAACATCTTGAACACATCAATCATATAATCATATGATCATCTAATCACTCAAGGATACCGAAAAATCTGTAAGCATCACATAGAATACGTAAAACATGTTCAATATAGAACATAATATAAATCAAAGAAGACAAGTAAACATTTACATAAATATTCTGGGAAGTCAAGAAGATAGCTATCTTGAATAATCTATCTCATTTATGTAAACATAAACAATAACATATATTAAACATGCATATATGTGATTTTAGGCAACTCGATAATCAAAAACAATCTCGAGTTATTCTGCCCATCTTATTAATGTCTATTCATACCTTTCAATCGTATCTTTGACATATTCACTCTTGCTAGCATCAAATCTGATGACGTATCTAATTTCTATTATGCTTGCTCATTGTCGTTGATAGTTGATCAAAATCTGGATTCAACTTGAATTGTTCAAACGGCTCGAACTCGTCGATTCGACTTCGATAACTCCAATTCACAACTGAAATGAAGTGTACAATATGCTTACTATTATTCTCAAATCTGATATTTAGTGATAAGTTCAATCTATAGCTGAAATCGTTTAAATTGCAAATCGGCGGCATAACAGTTCAAAGTCGGTAATTCCGAAACCATAACATCAATCTTATTCATCATCTCAACTCAATATCAACATCAATTCATCAGCTCAATTTCGAAATCCAAAGCCCCAAAAATTCAGATTTTCGAAAATTCTTTCAAAATTCCAAAACATGTCCAAACGACGATCTTTTCTCAATCCGTCTTAGATATGTTATCGTCGTATATGCTAGAACACGTTTATACAATTAAATATTAATTCTAACAACAACTTAAAATTCAAACATGGTAGAACTTCTTAAAACTTACGTCAAAACGTAGCACTCGGAGCTGTGATCGCAAATATATGCTCAATCGGAAATTCTACTTGGCGGATCGATTTTTATCGGAGCTTGAAGAATCGAAAATGGCTTGAAAGCCTTCTCCCTCCTCTCTGGGTTATTGGCTGCCACCTTTCTGATTTCTCACGTGAATTCTAAGTAAAAATAGATATATATTGACCTATTTACTGTTTAGTTCCTGAACTATGGCATAATTACGGATTAGTCCCCGGACAAGCGATTTAATTCAATTTCAATCCTAAATAATTTAAGAATATTAGAATTTAATTCTAAAATCTAAAAATTCTCAAATTAAATATTCTCAGATTAAAATTAAATCATTTCGGATCTTATCGCTTTTTAGTCCTTGAACTTCTCAATATTTTCAAATTGGCCCTTGCTCGGATTTCATCCTCAAATTAAATCCTTGATATTTATAATCTTGGAATTTACATCTTAAATTCCATAAATATCAATTCAAATATTTTTAATATTTTAATTTAAGAATTTCGGATATTAAAATCTTAAAATCCAAAAAATCCCCAAATTAAATATTTGTGACCCGAAATTGAAATCTCTAATTTCCATAAATTCTTAAATTCATCTTTTCACTCTTATTCGGAATTTAACTCTTAAATCCCATCATTAAGAACTTAATATTTTCGGGCCTTACAAAATCGATCGAGATCAAATAACACAACCTCAGAATCGATATCAAGAAATTCAAGAATCATGATTTCTATGATGTAATAGCTTCGGCAAAATTGAAGAGAAAGCTCAAATGTAACTGATTTTTCTTATTCTCTATTGATATGAGTTCATTTATAAATTCTCAGCTGACAATAGTCAATATAATCTTTTCGACTTCACTTATTGTCATAGAATTAATTATCATTTCGGTACTAAATAACTCTTTTCTACTCACTTTTCTATCTGTTTCTGGAGTTCTTCAGTTCAAGTAATGCTCTTCTTTACGAGTTGTCATCAGACTTTCATACTAGACATCACTTTCTATAGAACTCCTTTCATTTCGTGGAAAAGTCGGAATATGTCTTCTGAATATTTCTGTATATTCTAACCACTGACATATCTGTTAATTCTAGGTTAGTTCTATACTAATTCAGTACATCGACTAAAATTCTTCCGACATTTTCCTCTTGGTATACCCAGTACCGAATAACAAAAATCTAATTTCTGAAACTCACATCTTAACTATTGCTTAATCAGTGCATGGATTCAATCAGTTGTTAACTGGTACTCAGTTATTGCTTTAATATCTATAATGCATTCTAGCTTAATATCTCACGCCTGATATCAGCACATTCAATCTTATTTCCTCAATTCTGTATTTCATCTTCTATGACTAATCTTGCAAATGCATTCCATCTACTCAAAGGCAAAATCTCAGCAAATACGATAAATAAAGGCTCATCAGATACGGATTGTAGCATAACAAACACTGATCTATAAATGTATGCTATGCAATCAATATATTGAAATGAGCAAATTTTCTAAAATAACATATGCGGAAAATATATATATATATTTTTTTTTATATCCTAAGTGAAATAAATGTACATACATGCCCATACATATATGCACAACAATAAATAGATTTAAAAATAACTTAAATAAAATGCAACATTTTATACTTAAATATCTGAGTCAAACTTAAATAATATACTGTCAAAATAATTAACTTAAAAGTTTGCATGCAATAAATTACTTAATAAAAATAGTGTTAAATTTTTCCACTGAAAAGACTTAAAAGAAATAAATAAATAACAGAGTTTAAATTTCTTAAAAATATTCATAATGACTCAAACGACGGCTGCGGGGGATCACTGCCTGTCCGCTCATACGTCCTCGCCGCCGATAGGTACTACATCTTCCTCTACGTACTCACCTGCACCATATAAGTGTAGTGAGCCTAGAGGCCCAACATGCTAACATAACAAGGATTAAAAATAATTTAAATCACTGAAGTACTAATACATAACATATACAAGAATGAGCATGCTTAAAAATCGTGAATCATAACTTAAAATCTTGCTTAAACTTGATCTTAAATATAATCATATAATACATACATAAACATTGTTGAGCATACCGTTTTTCTAACATCGCATGGTCATATCCATAGTGTAACCTTAAACTTAAGTGGTTCGACTGATCAGTCTCTTAAAACCAACGTACGCGGCGGTGACGAATCACCTCTTGCTGGCAGTAAACTACCCTTAAATTGACAGTAAACTGCCCTTAACATGTGGGGGCTTGCCCCCCTTAAATTGTCACACTACTTCAACTTCCAACATAAAATTATTTTCCTGCTCAACCTTAAACATTAAATCATGCCATAAAAATTATTTCATGAATGCATGTACTTAAATAAAAATGTGTGTCCTTCATATATATTTAATTTAATTTTTATACTAACATATAAATACTAAAATAACTTTCATGTATAAAATAATTAAATATATAATTAGGACACATGCAATTTCTCATGGTTTGTACTAAACTGCTGGCCCTAACACTCAAGCCCATTTTCTTACATTTTGGCCCATTAACACTGGGACTGGCCCACTAACATACTTAAGCCCATTATCACATTTCTAAGCCCAATAAATCAATTAAAGCCCATTAGCACATACTTGACCCAATAACAACTTAATCTGGCCCAATGGGCCCAAAAGCCCAAAGACTAGCCCAATAACTTCCATGGGCTCCCAAGCCCATAAAAATTATCGGGCTAACTTAATTTAACTTAATTAAGCCCAATAACAATTAAATTCAACTTAAATAATTAAATGAAACCCAATTAAATTTTTGGATTTAATTAGGCCCATTTAACACTTAATTAAACTTAAAACTTAAAAATAAAAATACCCAAGCCTGACTCACTTAACCCGGACCCGGACCCAACTAACATAACCCATGACTTACTGACCGACCCGGATCACCAAACCCGACCCGGACCCATCACTGAACCCTAGAACCCGATCCCCCTCTTCTCTTTCCATGTGGCCGCGAGCAGCAGCCCTTCTAGGGCTGCTGCCGCCCTGATCCGGCCGCCGCTGACCGGAGCAGCACCGCCCAGACGTAGCCCACGTCTGGGCGGTCCGAACCACCCCTTATCTATGACCCCATGTAGCCCCATCCAACCAACCGATCACCCCTTCCATAAAACCTAGTTGCGCGATCTGCTGCACCAACCATGGTGCAGCTCGTCTCCTCTCTTTCCTAGCCCTCTCCAGCCTTAACCCCCGAGCCCTACCTGGCCTAGGGACCCTAAAGCACCTTGACCAGCAGTCATACAAGCCATGGTTAACCAAAAACGTGAGCATGATTAAGAAACCAAAGAACCATGTGCAAATAATCGTAAAAACCGATCCTCTCTTGAAAGTCTCATTGAAAAATCTGATGTCTACACACTCACACGTATAATCACAGATATGGTGTAAAAATAAGAGAAAGAAACATGTCTTGCACCATGGAATGAAAAGAAGAAGACGTAGATGACGATTTCGGGACGACGGGGCGATGACAACCAACTTGGAGCTTGAAAAACCGTTCAACAATGGAGGCTTGGAGCTAAAACCGACTGAAGAAGATGAAGGAGAGGTGGGGTTGGCAGCTGGGAGCTTTGAGCGTAGGATTTTGGGGTAGGTTTAGGGTAATTAGAATAAAATAAGGTTTAGGATAATTAAAATATTAATAAGGGTTTTTAAATATAAAATATATAACTTAAAACTCTACATAATAAGTAAAAATCTGATAACTAACTTAAAATCCCGAAATAAAATTTTTAGGGAATTTTAAAGGTAATTAAAAGTCAATATTTTGGCTAAATTTGGATTAAAACGGACTCCTAAAAATATATAAAATTTAATACTGATAATTTTGAGGAATAAAAACTCAAAATAATATTTTCGGGCTCCTAAAAGACTCATAAAATAATTTGGGTAGAAAGTTGTCATCTCGTCCGTCCACGGTCCCGTCTACGCGATAAAATAATTAAATTTTCATAAATCATGAAAAATATCTAATTATGGGTTAAATGCTTGAAAATCATTTAAATCATGCACAAATAATTCACATAAATATTTAACCCATAATCTAAAATTTTAAATAAATAAATTTCCTAATTATGCATGCGAATTTACGTATTAAAAACACCGGGTGTTACAATTCTCCCCCCCTTAAATTGGATTTCGTTCTCAAAATTAAAGTACTTACCCGAACAATTCCGGGTAGCTAGTCCTCATGTTTGCCTCGGTCTCCCAAGTAGCTTCCTCCTCCGAGTGATTCAACCACTGGACTCTGACCATCGGTATGACCCGCGTCCTATGTTGTAGAACGCGGTGTTCAGATCAATTATGATTGATACCCGGTGCAGCGGAAGTTTAAAATTTTTGTATGGAACGATTCCATAATGGGTATCAACCTTACGATTAAATTGTGTGTGTAAAAATTAAATAACAATTATAAAATTTTTACCTTTAATCTCGAATCGAGATTTTGGACACCAACAGATTTCTCTGCTCTTGTTGTATATCCCTGGAACTGATGGACGAACTGTTCTTCAATCAGGTCCACGAACAGAGATTTAATCCCTCTGATAGATTGCACTATAAAATCTATCAGAAGTTTTCTACGAAGAGATTAACGAATTTGATCCGTTAAACCAGACTGTAATTCAAAATCACAGGCTGGATTTTTCTCGAGTAGAGGGAGAGAGGGGGGACGGCCACCTTTAAAAAATAGACTAGGGTTTTCGAAAAATCCTTGTGACCTGTTGTGTGTAATTTCTGTACTGCAATAACTTATTTATAATGCAGGCCACTAACAGCTTAGGGCCCATTAGTCATAAGTTCAAGCCCGACAAGCAAAGCCCGCATGTTCAGAAATTAATATAAAATTCATCGTGACTCCGATTGATAAACCGATTTCACCAATGTGCACAGAAACCATTTCTGCACCTTTTAAAGTCAAGATAAATTTTTCTGAATCCGAATTCAGTGATTTCCAAAAATGGCCATCCCTATGTCATTTTAGGAAATCTTACTCCTCTACTCTTAAATAAGAAGTCCAACTTCTTCGTTCATTAAATTTAACTCTTTAAATTTAACTATCTCAACGGGGATTAAAAATCCATTACACTGTGTGACCCTCAATGGTTCAGGGATACAGCTAGCCGTGGGCTCACAACTCCTTGTGACTCGGAACAACAATTTCCGACTTGCCCATCGAATCATGGTAAGAGCATCTAGCAACATCGCCCCATAATTCCCTAGGTATCACTGATAGTGCCTACAAGAACCAGTAGATTTTGGTTAGCGTACAGTACGGTCCCTTCATCCAAATATCCCGATCGAATCAAAAACCATTGGTATATCGAGAGTCGCTCGAGATTCGATAACTATGCAATACATCTTGAAGATCAAATAGTGACATCGCATGTGCTACTAAGAAACCATTTCTTAAATCACATCATGTACTCTGGCCAGAGATTCGTCACACTAATATCTCCTCAGATCGCATAGGATATCCACACTCGCAAGTATGTGGTGAATCCTTGACAACAAAGCATCGACTCCTATATGTGTTGTAACTGTACCCAATCCCGACACCTGATGACCCCAATAGAGTCGGTAAACGAGTCAAAGCACAGTACTAGCATATAGAGTCTCAATGATGTTTCAAGTAGTAAGGACTAATGGTGTACAAACAAAACCGCGGACTTTATCCACTCGATAAGTGATAACCACTTGGAAAGTCCGGATAGGGTAGTTCGATCATTCATCATATGAATATCCATTTGCATGCTTCGAACATCTCTATGTTCCTTACCAATGAAACGTGGTACTCTGCATCGCAAAAGCTAGTCTCAAACTCGAGCGATCCTTATCCTTATTATCGGACGGCTCAATCGACTAGGAACAGTTTAGAATATACAGTGACTATAAGATGTGTTTCATGATAGACATCCCCATGTTCTACCACATCTTACATACACTATAGTATATTCAAGGTCTTTATCAAAACAACAATAGTATATCACAATATAACAATATGAAGAAAGATAAAGTCATTGCCATTAATAAAAGTGTAAATTATATTAAACAAAAGATTGTTTATACAAAGAGTCATCAAAGCCCTTAGCCACAAGTTGGCTCACCGGGCACCCACTCTTTCATCCTAAGTCTCCGCTCATCCCTAGCCAAGATCCGCACTGGCGTCTCCTCATATACTAGATCAGGTGGCAACTGCAAGGGCTCGTAATTCAACACATGCGACGGGTTAGAGACATATCTCCGAAGCATGGATACATGGAAGACATTGTGCACTGCTGCAAGCCCTGGTGGTAAGGCCAAACGGTAGGCCAATGTGCCAACTCTCTCCAGGATCTCAAAAGTTTCAATATATCTTGGATTAAGCTTACCTCTCCGGCCAAATCGTACCACTCCCTTCATAGGTGACACTCTCAGAAACACGTGATCACCTACTGCGAACTCCAAATCTCGTCGTCGAGTATCTGCATACCTCTTCTGAAGACTCTGAGCAGTCTTCATACGATCCCGAATCTGAGTCACAATGTCAGCTTTCTGCTGCACGATCTCAGGACCAAGTAAAATCCTCTCGCCAACCTCATCCCAATGCACAGGAGATCTGCATCTCCTCCCATACAATGCTGCATAAGGAGCCATACCTATAGACGCCTGGAAACTGTTGTTATAGGTAAATTCCACCAACGGCAATCTAGTCTCCCACGAGCCCTGAAAATCGATGACACAAGCCCTCAGTAAGTCCTCGAGAACCTGTATCACTCTCTCAGACTGGCCATCTGTCTGAGAATGGAAAGCTGTGCTGAACAGTATTCTAGTCCCCAATGCTGTGTGTAGACTCTTCCAGAATGCAGATGTAAACCTCGGATCCCGGTCTGACACTATCGACACTGCTATGCCATGCAGTCTAACAATCTTCTTGATGTAAAGCTCTGCATACTGTGTCAAGGAGTAGGTAGTCCTCACAGGCAAGAAATGAGCTGACTTGGTGAGTCTATCCCCGATCACCCAAATAGTTGTACACCCTCTAGTACTCCTCGGAAGGCCAACTACAAAATCCATCGTGATGTTATCCCACTTCCATACCGGAATGGGTAGAGGATTAAGCAGCCCTGCTGGACGCTGATGCTCTGCCTTGACCTGCTGACAAGTCAAGCACTCAGATACGAATCGTGCGATATCACTCTTCATGTCGGGCCACCAATACAAAGTCTGCAAATCTTGGTACATCTTCGTACTTCCGGGGTGAATGGAGTACGGAGATGTGTGAGCCTCTGCTAAAATCTCAGCTCTCAACTGATCGACGTTCGGTACCCACATCCTACCATGGTACTGAACAATTCCATCCACAACTGTATAAAGAAGACCACCCTTGGCCTCATCTCTCTGCCTCCAACGCTGTAACTCCTCATCAGTAGGCTGTCCATCTCTGATCCGATCTCGTATAATCGGCTGCACCGTCAACACTGACAAGCTCGGTGCATGACCACTCGAGTAAAACTCCAAATCAAACCTCTAAATCTCGCTCTGCAGTGATAACTGCACTGTCAAACACGATGCTATTGATGACTTTCGACTCAAAGCATCGGCCACTACATTAGCTTTACCTGGATGGTAGCTGATGTCACAGTCGTAATCCTTCACCAACTCCAACCATCTCCATTGCCTCATGTTCAACTCCTTCTGAGTGAAGAAGTACTTGAGGCTCTTATGATCAGTGAAAATCTTGCACTTCTCGCCATACAGATAGTGTCTCCAGATTTTCAAAGCGAAGACCACTGCTGCTAACTCCAAATCATGTGTCGGGTAGTTCTGCTCATGAATCTTCAACTGCCTCAATGCATAAGCAATAACCTTACCACACTGCATAAGTACTGTGCCTAACCCTAGCTTAGACGCGTCGGTTTATACCACTAACTCCTCGTGTGGTACTGTCATCGCTAAAATCGGTGCGGTAGTGAGTGCTTCCTTCAGCTGATCGAAGCTCATCTGACAGTCTGAACTCCAAATAAACTTCGCATTATTCTTGGTTAAGGAAGTCAAGGGTACTGCAATAGAGGAAAAACCCTTGATGAATTTCCTATAATATCCTGCCAAACCCAAGACTGCGAATCTCCGAAGCATTCCTCGGAATAACCCATTTCTGCACTGCCTCAACCTTCGACTGATCCACTGCAATCCCATCTCTCGAAATAATGTGGCCAAGAAATGCCACTTGCTCAAGCCAAAACTCACACTTGCTGAACTTGGCATACAAACGCTGCTCCCTCAAAGTCTGCAAGGCTGTCTGTAGATGCTGCCTATGCTCCTCAAATCTCCTAGAGTAGATCAAGATATCATCAATGAAGACTATGATGAACTGATCAAGATACGGCTGAAATACCCGGTTCATGAGATCCATGAAAACCGCTGGAGCATTGGTCAGCCCAAATGGCATTACTAAGAACTCGTAATGCCCATAACGTGTCCGGAAAGCAGTCTTGGACACATCTGCATCCCTAACTCGCAGCTGATGATAACCAGATCGCAGGTCGATCTTGGAGAACACCGAAGCTCCCTGCAACTGATCAAATAAGTCCTCTATCCTTGGCAGTGGGTACTTATTCTTCACTGTGACCCTGTTGAGCTCTTGATAATCGATGCATAGTCTCATACTGCCATCCTTCTTCTTCACAAATAACACTGGAGCTCCCCATAGAGAAAAGCTAGGACGAACAAAGTCTTTCTCTAATAACTCCTGAATCTGCTCCTTCAACTCTTTCATCTCGGTAGGAGCAAGTCGGTACGGTGCCTTTGAGATAGGCACGGTGTCTGGCACTAAGTCGATACTGAACTCCACATCTCTCACTGGTGGAATTCCTGCAACATCCTCCGGAAAGACGTCCAAAAAATCACGAACCACTTCTATCTCTGATAATGATCTGCTAGATGGTTCTGAGGCCGTGACAATACTCGCTAGAAAACCTCGGCAACCCCATCTCAACAGCTTCCTCGCCTGAATATAAGATATCACCTGAGGAATATCACTGCTCTGAGATGCATGGAAAGTAAATGGGTCGCCTTCCGACGGTTTCACTGACACTGTCCTCCGACGAAAATAAATTGAAGCCCCATTGACTGTCAACCAGTCCATACCCAATATCAAATCAAATCCGCTCAACGGCAAAACTACTACATCTGCGCAAATGGAGTGCCCCTGCAGCTCCAATTCCAGCTCTCGGATGACACTAGAGGTAGTAATAATCTGTCCTGATGGCATAGTGACATCATAACCATTGTCGAAAATCTCAGGGGTAATGCCTATCCGTCTGATAAACTTCAGGGAGATAAACGAATGCGTAGCCCCTGAATCTAGCAACGCAAACGTGGAGTTGCCTCCAACTAGAATTCTCCCTGCACGCAGAAGAATCCCAACAATTTCATACCACCACTAAACTTTCCCCCAAAGATGAGTCACTAATAACCCTTAATTCTAATCACAATTAAAACATGCTTCTTATTCTAACATGCAGATAGGTAACCCAAATAACAAATTATTCCACAACGAAAATCAAAATAAATATTACCCAAAAGAAGAAATCATAAAATGCTAGGGGTAAGATATACCGGTGATCAAGGAGGTATCTGGGTCTGCCTCCTCAGCCTGCATCATGAACTCTCCCTGTAGTGTTCTTCTTCCTCGGGCAATTGGCCATCTGGTGCCCTGGCTCTTTACAATGAAAACAGACGCCTGCTCCTAGAAGACATGGTCCCGGATGCATCTTCTGGCACTTTGGGCAAGTAGGATATCCTCCAGTATTAGGGGCCCCGCCCCTAGGCTGCTGTCTCTGCTGTTGTGGCTTCTGTTGGTTCGGGCCCTTAGACGGCCCAGTAAACTGCTTCTTCGCAGGAGGCTGCGAAGATGGTTGCTGATACCTAGACTAAAACTGCCTCTTACTCTGCTGCTCCCTCTGGATCTCTCTCCTACCCTCCTCAGAATGCAAGGTTCTACTAACTGCAGCCTCATAAGTAGGGATGTCCGCCATGCGAACGTAATGCTTGATTTCTGCCCTGAGCCCCTCAATAAACTATCTCATCTTCTCAGGTGCACTGTCAGCAATCAATGGCACCAGGTGACAGCCCCTCTCGAACTATTGGATGTACTCCACAACGGTCTTGTCCCCCTGTCGGAGACTCATGAACTCTCGTATCATGCGGCTGCGCACGTCCTCAGTGAAATACTTGGAGTAAAACATCCTCCGGAAGTCTGCCCAAAGCATAGTAGTCAGATTCACTCCTCGTGATGCACTCTCCCACCATAAGTCTGCATCACCCTTCAGCATGTACACTGCACACCTCACCTTGTCCGCATCAGTCAACCCCATATAAGCAAAGATACTCTCCAAAGAACGGATCCACCCCTCAGCAACGAGTGGATCTGTGGCACCTGTGAACTCCTTCGGTCCCTTCTTCTGGAACCTCTCAGCCACGTCCTCATCATGGGAAAGTCTCGGACGTGCCGCCTGCTGCTCCAACAGAGCAGTAATCCCAGCCTTCATGTTTGCATTGGCTTGCTCCAATGCTGAAAGAGGGTTCTGCGGTGGTGGGGATCCCTCACGCCTGTTAACTGGTCTCGGAGGCATTCTGCACCACCACATAATTCTTTACGTAAATCGCCATGCATAACTAAGTATTTATAAAAAAAAAATCTGCTAACATAAATACTTAGGTCTTAAACATGCTACTACTAAATCATACTAAAAGCAATTAAAACTTACAGACCGGTAGCGTGGATTTCTGAGCTCGCATAGTAGTGATGACCCCACCAAGAACGTGTAGTAACCCAGATTCCATTTTAAGATAATAATATGTTAAACATGATTAAGGGTTGGTAATTAATCAATTTCGGAGTGTTATTGGACTTCGAAAGAGAATATGGGCTTTTGACTTTGGGCCGGATCGGAAGTTCCGAACCCAGATCGGAAACTCCAATCCTAGCCACTTCGGAAGCTCATCGGAAGCACAGAAATCGGAAGCTCCGATCCTGGAACGGAAGTTCCGATCTCTGGCTGCCAGCTTTGCCCGATGACTCAGCCGCGAGTTTTGACAAGTGTTGATTGGGGGTGAGATTGGAAGCTCCGATCGCTTGATCGGAAGTTCCGATCCCGAAGTGTCGCACATGCACGCAGTGAGCTGGATCGGAAGCTCCGATCCCAAAATCGGAAGTTCCGATCCTGGCCGGGAATTTTGCCTATAAATAGGTCCCGTTCGATTTCATTTTGAAATACGAATTCCCGAGTTTCTTTCTTCAGTTATATAGTGTGAGATATACACTTGAGGGCCCTATCGGTTATAATAGAGGTTCTGGAATAACCAAGGTGTGGTTATAGTCATTCGGGACTAGCGACTTCAAAGGGCTAACTACGGATGAAGGTATGGTCCGGGAATCTATTTAAGTTGTGGGAGTACTTATTAGCTTAGTTAAGGCTTATAGAATTTATGTAGTGATATGGTGAACTTTTGAATATAGGCTTGGAACCTAGGATCCTATTATACTTGAACTAGCCTAGAGGTACGTACACATTGACTGAGATTGCCAGCGAGTATACATGTTTATATTGAAAGAGTGGGTGCCCGGTGAGCCAACTTGTGGCTAAGGGCTTTTATGGCTCTATGTATAAACAATCTTTTGTTTAATATAATTTATACTTTTATAATGGCATTTACTTTATCTTTTATCATATTATTATGTTGTGACATACTATAAGATGTTTAGATGAAGACCTTGAATATACTATAGTGTATGTAAGATGTGGTGGCACATGGGGATGGCTATCATGAAACATATCTTATAGTTACTGTATATTCTAAACGGTTCCTAGTCGATTGAGCCATCCGTTAATAAGGATAAGGATCGCTCGAGATTGAGACTAGCATTTGCGATGTCGAGTACCACGTTTCATTGGTATGGAACATAGAGATGTTCAAAGCATGCAAATGGATATTCATACGATGAATGATCGAACTACCCTATCCGGACTTTCCAAGTGGTTATCACTTATCGAGTGGATAAAGTCCGCGTTTTTTGTTGTACACCATTAGTCCTTACTACTTGAAACATCATTGAGACTCTATATGCTAGTATTGTACTTTGACTCGTTTACCGACTCTATTGGGGTCATCAGGTGTCGGGATTGGGTACAGTTACGACACATATAGGAGTCGATGCTTTGTTGTCAAGGATTCACCACATACTTGCTAGTGTGGATATCCTATGCAATCTGAGGAGATATTAGTGTGACGAATCTCTGGCCAGAGTACATGATGTGTTTTAAGAAATGGTTTCTTAGTAGCACATGCGATGTCACTATTTGATCTACAAGATGCATTGCATAGTTATCAAATCTCGAACGACTCTCGATTTACCAATGGTTGTTGATTCGATCGGGATATATGGATGAAGGGACCGTACTGTATGTAGTGACCTTTACCCGGATAACCTACTAAACAGAACTTATGCATGCAATTAACTTAATAAACAGATATCAGAATAAAACTGCGGAAACCAATAACATTATACAATCCCAAGTAAAGGAATCTGTAATTATCCAATAATATACAACCAAATCGAATAGCTGTATAAACCCAAACAACAGTAATAAAACCTAAGCGAAGCTCCAGCCGGCCAACCACTGACTAGCCTCTCCTGGATCCACCCTCCTCGTCCAATCGCAAACCTGCCCCATGGAATAGGGTGTCCAGAAAATACAGAGTACGAGACGTGAGCATAAAACGCTCAGTGCGAGAGTATGAGTATACATGCATGCAAAGTGAACTCCCTATAGACTCGAGGTCAAGGATCAGATAACAGAGACAGACCGGGCCCTGGTATGTAGCACGCTGTGCCGTCGCTTCAGGAGGTGGCTCCCATACCGAGATAACCGTGGAAACACCGGACCCAAATCGATGGAAGTCCATCCACTAACAGGATAGGGTACAACCCTACTAACAGACATCTCGAAGGAGATACAGCAAGATGCAAATGAATGCAGCATAATATCATGGCATATAAATCATGCGGTCACATAATACATGCATACTCAGTCAGGATATCTCGAACAGTACTTTCGTACCTCAAATACCAGGTAGGCACTACCAGCTCTAAGTCCAAGCCTAAAGTCCGCCTACACAGCGAAATGATACCACTATCATCAAAGTGCTCTAAAAGCCTTAACTAAGCTATTGCATACTCCTAAATATTTATAGGAAGCAAAAGCTATACCTTCGTCCGTCGTTAGCCCTTTGATGTCGATGCCTCCAGAACTTGGGCACAACTCCGCTACGACTATCGAACGCCTCTCCGACCTCCGGACCAAGCCTAAGAAGACTAGAACAGCTCGAATATGACTAGAAATAGAGAGGAAATCCGGAATTGGCAAGGAGAAATGAAGTCTCGGCCTTCTATTTATAGACAACGATCGGAGCCTCCGATCCTCGATCGGAACGTCCGAACCTCGATCGGAACGTCCGATCCTGCCATCGGAGCTTCCGAAGATCCTGATCTGCCACGTGTCAAAATATCACTTGTTGACTCCGGATAGGGGTGATCGGAGCCTCCGGTCCTGATCGGAGCTTCCGATCCAGCCACACGTCATGGATGACGTAATATCATCGGTGCCTCCGATCCTCATCGGAGCTTCCGATCCCGATCGGAGCTTCCGATCGTCCCTTCGGAGCTTTCGATCCATCCAATCCCCAATTTATTTAATTAGCATTAATCCTTTAATTACTCAATTAGGGTTCGGGCTACTACACTGTACGCTAACCAAAATCTATTGGTTCTTGCAGGCACTATCAGTGATACCTAGGGAATCATGGGGCGATGTTGCTAGGCGCTCTTACCATGATTCGATGGGTAAGTCAGAAATTGTTGTTCCGAGTCACAAGGAGTTGTGAGCCCACGGCTAGCTGTATCCTTGAACCATTGAGGGTCACACAAGTAATGGATTTTTAATCCCCATTTAGATATTTAAATTTAAAGAGTTAAATTTAATGAACAAAGAAGTAGGACTTCTTATATCAGAGTAGAAGAGTAAGATTTCCTAAAATGACATAGGGATGGGCATTTTTGGAAATCACTGAATTCGGATTCAGAAAATTTATCTTGACTCTAAAAGATGCAGAAATGGTTTCTGTGCACATTGGTGAAATTGGTTTATCAATCTGAGTCACGATGAATTTTATATTAATTTCTGAACATGCGGGATTTGCTTGTCAGGCTTGAACTTATGACTAATGGGCCCTAAGCTGTTAGCAGCCCACATTATAAATAAGTTATTGCAGTATAGAAATTATACAACAGAGGTCACAATTTTCGAAAACCCTAGCTGTTTTCTCTCTAGTGGTCGCCGCCCCTCTCCTCTCTCTGTCGAAAATTCCAGCCTGTGAATTTCGAATTTGCAGTCTGGTTTAACGGATCAAATTCGTTAATTCTCTTCGTAGAAACTTCTGATAGATTTTCTAGTGCAATCTATCAGAGGGATTAAACTTCTGTTCGTGGACCTGATTGAAGAATTGTTCGTCCATCAGTTCCTGGGATATACAACAAGAGCAGAGTTATCTGTTGGTGTCCATAATCTCGTTTCGAGATTCAAGGTAAAAATTTAATTTTTATTTAATTTTTACACGCACAATTTAATCGTAAAGTTTTGATACCCATGATATGGAATCGTTCCATATAAAATTTTAAAACTTCCGCTGCACCGGGTATCAATTCTGATTGATCTGAACACCGTTTTCCAACAGTGGTATCAGAGCCAGGTTGCTCAGATCAAGCGATTAAATTAATCGATTGTACAAAATTTTTAAGCCTCGGTTTTTGAAACAAAACAAATTTTTAAAAATTAAATTTTTTGACGGGCAAAACACGGGCAGCGATTGGATCGCTGCCCAGGGCAGCGATGGTTGCTGCCCAGGGCAGCGCACGGCGCTGCCCGGCCCGAGCCCTTGGGCAGCGATTGTCGCTGCCCAAGGCAGCGATGGTCGCTGCCCGGCCCGAGCCCCTTTTGGGGCGTGGACTGCCCGGGATCGTCCCGGGCGGCCCGGGAAAATTAATTTTTATTTTTAATTAAAATTTTAATATGTTAAAATTCTATTTTTGGTCCGATCGAAAATTGTTTTTGATTGGTCCACGAGGCGTCGGATCGAATTGTTCGAGTCCGAAAATTTTAAAATTGATTTTTGGATAAATTTGAATTTTTGAAAAATTTATAGATTTTATCCGTTAAATCAGATTTTATGAAATTAATTATTTTTGGTACAATTGATGATAAGATATGATCTTATGGAAATATTGAGTAAAATATGATTTTATGTATAAAATTGGATTTTATATGTAAAATATGATTTTATTTGATAAAAAGATAAAATATGATTTTGTATGTAAAATAAGATTTTATATATGGAATATGATTTTATCCTTTTAATTTAAATTGCCATTGCATGTTATCCAATAAATTAATTTTGAATTAAATATTATTGGATAAGGATGATCGATTGCCATGAACAATTTTGTAGATGTATGTTAGGGAATTTACATTTGTTTTTATTGTTGTTGGATTTATTAATGGGCCTGGTTTATGGCCCAATATGAATTGTCATATGTAATAAAAGTGGGCCTGGTTTATGGCCCGTTTCCACCCCTTAAAATGTATCCCCTACTTGTCATAGTTATTTATTGTAAATACATTATACTTAGTGGAAGATGAAGATTGGAAGCGTGGTGGGCCCAGCAGACAATAAAGACAGAAGAAATGTAAATTGGAAGCACAATGTAATAGGATTGCATTGCATACTTGCATATCACCTAGGATTGGACTTAGACTCGTGATTGGCAACCACGGGTCGATTAGTAATGGAATTGATCATCCTAAAATATAATATATGATATTATCGTTGTATGCGTGTTTAGACTAAATTGTATGAATCCCGCAAGCATACAAATTTCAAATGATGAGACAAATTTTCAAAATTAAAATCCCTCATTTTAAATCTGATTTAAAATTGATATCAAGATAAATAAAGGAAATTTAAATATTGTTTAAATGTTCCTACCTTCCATCAACGATCAATGTATGAGATGCTACTCGCGGATACGGTCCGGCTCATATTATTGGGGGGGCCCGTTCGTCGGAAAGCTGTACATTGGATCGACACATGTTGTAAGTTGGGTGGAACTCCCATCGGATCGGCTCATATTATTGGGGAATCCACATGGCGACCGTCCATCACAACTTAATATTGATGGGTCATCTTGACGTGTCACAATAAACGACGTCATATTATTGGGCCCTTATTGGACATGAGGTAAAAACGTGGAGGTTGCTTTGGAAGCAATTGGGCTCTACCTTTTGAAAATTATGGTTGGCTGATATTATTCGGGACCATAGTTTGTCAATTGGACTCCATGTTCCCACTAAGGAAAGCAGTTTCCCGTTTTCACTAGAGGGTAGTGAAATCGTTAAAATAGTGGGAGTGAGATTCATAAAATAAATTTCGCCTATTTTATGTCTTAGTAAATTAATTAAACAATCACTGATTATTGTCTGTTTCTTTTCAGTATTTCATTAAGATGAATTCGCGCAATCCACTATTCTCTATTCTCGAACAAAATAAACTGACTGGCGCAAACTATACGGAATGGTTCCGTAAGTTGAAGATTGTCTTGACCTCAGAGAAGATGCTCTACGTGTTAGAAAAATCTCCTCCGAAGGAAGCACCAGCTGATATAAGTCCGAAAGAGTTGGCCAAACTTGATAAATGGTGGGACCATGATATCAAGGCCAAATTCTATATGCAAGCTTCGATGTCTGATGAACTCCAGAGGCGATTTGAGGATACCGTGAATGCTGCTGACATTCACGTACAACTCAAGGAACTTTTTGGGGCTCAATCGAGAGCTGAAAGGTTCGCTACTGTAAAAGAGTTAATGACGTGTCGCATGCGTGAAGGGACTTCGGTCCGTGATCATGGAGTACGCGTGATTTGGCTCATACAGAAGTTGGTAACGCTTGATTTGGTATTGGAGCATGAACTCAATGTGGACTTATTACTTCTCTCTCTTCCTTCATCGTTTGACGGTTTTATGGTGAATTTCAATATGAACAAGATAGAGGCCTCCCTTGAAGAGATGGTCAATATGCTTGTAACATATGAAGCCACTTTAAAGAAGGATAAACCAGTTCTCTTGGTGGGCTCCTCTTCTTTTGCTAAGAAGGGGCCAAGTACAAAGGGTAAGAAACGTTCTGCCCCATCCAAGAAAACCGGACCCGAGAAGAAGAACAAGACAAAGGCTTCAAACATGGAAAAGTCCAAGGATGTTTGCCATCACTGCAAGAAACCCGATCATTGGAAACGTAACTGCAAGGAATATCTAGAGCAGTTGCGAACTGCGAAGGGTATGTTTTATATTGAAATAAATGTTTCACTTAATACAACTTCTTGGGTATTGGATACCGGATGTGGATCTCACATTTGCAATGATTTGCAGGTGATGACAAGAAGTCGCAAGCTTAGAATGGGTGAGACCCAGCTGAGGCTCGGAAATGGTTCCAGAGTTGAAGCCAAAGCTATGGGAGACGTTTATTTAATTTTGCAGAACGATTTTAAGTTACTTTTGAGAGATGTTTTATTTGTTCCAGATTTGATTAAAAACATTATTTCTGTTTCTATGCTTGATAGAGATGGTTTTTCTTGAAATTTTGTGAATGGGATTTGCAATATTTACAAGAATGAATGTTTGATTGGAAATGGACAACTTGAAAACGATCTATATAACTTAAAATTAAAAGACGTTCCGATAAATTATGTTGATAAACCGGTAACAACGAACAAAAGGAAAATCAATAGTCAAAACCCGGCAAACCTTTGGCATGCTAGGCTAGGTCATATTTCCTCAAAGAGAATGAACAAGCTAGTGGGAGAGGGCATGTTTGATATGTCTGATATTAACTCTCTACCTACTTGTGAATCCTGCCTGAAAGGAAAAATGACTAAATCTCCATTCAAGAGGAAACCTGAGCGTAGTCAAAATCTATTGGATTTGATCCATACAGATGTTTGTGGTCCATTTAGAATTGGTACTCAATTTGGCCACACCTACTTCATTACCTTTACTGATGATTATTCAAGGTATGGGTATTTATATTTGATGAAATATAAGTCTGAAGCATTTGAAAAGTTCAAAGAATTCAAGGCTGAAGTAGAAAACAAACTAGGTAAAAGTATTAAAGCACTTCGATCGGATCGAGGTGGAGAATACTTGAGTACCGAGTTTTTGGACTATCTAAAAGAGAATGGGATTCTCTCTCAGTGGACTCCTCCTATGACACCTCAGCTTAATGGTGTTTCGGAGCGTCGCAATCAAACTTTGTTGGACATGGTTCGATCCATGATGAGCTTCACTGAGCTTCCACCTTCGTTTTGGGGCTATGCGCTTGAAACGGCGGTATTGTTGTTGAACAAAGTCCACACCAAAGCAGTGGATAAAACACCATACGAGTTATGGAATGGCAAAGCTCCTAAGTATTCGTACTTGAGGATTTGGGGATGTCCTGCTTACATGAAGCAGACAGTGGGAAATAAGTTGGATAGTCGATCCACCTTATATTATTTTGTAGGGTATCCGAAGAATTCAATCGGATATTATTTCTATCATCCTACCGAAACAAAAGTGTTTGTTTCAAGGAATGCCACCTTCTTGGAGAAGGAGTTCTTATTGGATAAGAAAGGCGAGATGATGGAACTCGAAGAAATTCGAGAAGAACCCGAAATACAAAATAATGATCCCATACCTCAAGAATCTTCAGAGGACACTGTTGGAGAACGCGGCGATCAGATCAATCAGAATTGATACCCGGTGCAGCGGAAGTTTAAAAATTTTATATGGAACGATTCCATAATGGGTATCAAAACTTAACGATTAAATTGTGTGTGTAAAAATTAAATAACAATTATAAATTTTTACCTCCAATCTCGAAGCGAGATTATGGACACCAACAGATTGCTCTACTCTTGTTGTATATCCCTGAAACTGATGGACGAACTGTTCTTCAATCAGGTCCATGAACGGATAATTAATCCCTCTGATAGATTGCACTAGAAAATCTATCAGAAGTTTCTACGAAGAGAATTAACGAATTTGATCCGTTAAACCAGACTGTAATTCAAAATTCACAGAATGGATTTTACCGAGCAGAGGGGAAAAGGGGGCGGCCACTTCAGAGGAAAAATACTAGGGTTTTTCGAAAATTTTGTGACCTGTTGTGTGTAATTTCTGTACTGTAATAACTTATTTATAATGTAGGCCACTAACAGCTTAGGACCCATTAATCATAAGTTCAAGCCCGACAAGCAAAGCCCGCATGTTCAGAAATTAATATAAAATTCATCGTAACTCAGATTGATAAACCGATTTCACCAATGTGCACAGAAACAATTTCTGCACCTTTTAAAGTCAAGATAAATTTTTCTGAATCCGAATTCAGTGGTTTCCAAAAATGCCCATCCCTATGTCATTTTAGGAAATCTCACTTCTCTACTCATAATTAAGAAGTCCAACTTCTTTGTTCATTAAATTTAACTCTTTAAATTTAACTATCTCAACGGGGATTAAAAATCCATTACTCTGTGTGACCCTCAATGGTTCAGGGATACAGCTAGCCGTGGGCTCACAACTCCTTGTGACTCGGAACAACAATTTCCGACTTGCCCAACGAATCATGGTAAGAGCGCCTAGCAACATCGCCCCATGATTCCCTAGGTATCACTGATAGTGCCTGCAAGAACCAATAGATTTTGGTTAGCGTACAGTACGGTCCCTTCATCCATATATCCCGATCGAATCAACAACCATTGGTATATCGAGAGTCGTTCGAGATTCGATAACTATGCAATACATCTTGAAGATCAAATAGTGACATCGCATGTGTTACTAAGAAACCATTTCTTAAAACACATCATGTACTCTGGCCAGAGATTCGTCACACTAATATCTCCTCAGATCGCATAGGATATCCACACTCGCAAGTATGTGGTGAATCCTTGACAACAAAGCATCGACTCCTATATGTGTTGTAACTGTACCCAATCCCGACACCTGATGACCCCAATAGAGTCGGTAAACGAGTCAAAGCACAGTACTAGCATATAGAGTCTTAATGATGTTTCAAGTAGTAAGGACTAATGGTGTACAACCAAAACCGCGGACTTTATCCACTCGATAAGTGATAACCACTTGGAAAGTCCGGATAGGGTAGTTCGATCATTCATCATATGAATATCCATTTGCATGCTTCGAACATCTCTATGTTCCTTACCAATGAAACGTGGTACTCTGCATCGCAATTGCTAGTCTCAAACTCGAGTGATCCTTATCCTTATTATCGGACGGCTCAATCGACTAGGAACAGTTTAGAATATACAGTGACTATAAGATGTGTTTCATGATGGACATCTCCATGTTCTACCACATCTTACATACACTATAGTATATTCAAGGTCTTTATCAAAACAACAATAGTATATCACAATATCACAATATGAAGAAAGATAAAGTCGTTGCCATTTATAAAAGCGTAAATTATATTAAACAAAAGATTGTTTATACAAAGAGTCATCAAAGCCCTTAGCCACAAGTTGGCTCACCGGGCACCCACTCTTTCAATCTCCCACTTGCCCTATAGCCAACTAGTCATACTACGTAGACCCATTGCTTCGCGATGTTTTTCAAATAATGGTCCTGGCAAGGGCTTAGTAAGTGGATCAGCGATATTGTCTGCAGAGGCCACTCTTTCGACAGTGATGTCTCCTCTTTCCACAATCTCCCGGATGATGTGGTATTTCCTCAGTACGTGTTTGGATCTTTGATGAGACCTTGGTTCCTTTGCCTGAGCAACGGCACCCGTGTTGTCACAGTACACCGGGACTGGACCAACAACTTCAGGAATGACGCCCAACTCTTGGACGAAATTCCTCATCCAAACGGCCTCTTTAGCAGCAGCTGATGCTGCAATGTATTCTGCCTCAGTGGTGGAATCCGCTGTGGTATCCTGCTTGGAACTCTTCCAAGAGACAGCACCACCATTGAGCATGAACACAAATCCAGAGGTTGACTTCGAGTCATCCACGTCACTTTGGAAGCTAGAGTCGGTATAGCCTTCCAATTTTAGTTCTCTTCCTCCATATACCATGAACATATTCTTAGTCCTTCGTAAGTACTTAAGAATGTCCTTCACGGCTTTCCAATGCATTTGACCGGGATTAGCTTGATATCTGCTCGTGACACTCAGAGCAAATGCTACATCCGGTCTGGTAGATATCATCCCATACATGATACTACCTATGGCTGACGCATATGGTACATGTGTCATTTTCTCTATCTCTTCATCCGTCTTGGGACACATAGACTTGGATAGAGAAACTCCATGACACATGGGTAGATGTCCTCTCTTGGACCCATCCATTGAAAACCGTTTCAATATGGTGTGGTTGATTGAGTGAGTCCTATCATTCTCTTAGATCTATCTCTATAGATCTGTATCCCTAGAATATAGGATGCCTCACCCAAATCCTTCATCGAGAATCTACCTGATAACCATATCTTTGTTGACTGCAACATCCCTACGTCATTCCCAATTAGTAGGATGTCATAAACATAAAGTACTAAGAATGTCACTGCATCCTTAACTACTTTCTTGTACACGCATGGTTCCTCCGGGTTCTTGATGAAACCAAAATCCTTTATTGTTTCATCAAATTTCTGGTTCCAACTTCTTGATGCTTGTTTTAGACCATAAATTGATCTCTGAAGCTTGCATACCTTATGCTCGCTTCCCATGGATGTGTACCACTCAGGCTGCTTCATATAGATTTCTTCCTTAATGTCTCCATTAAGAAAAGCAGTCTTCACATCCATTTGCCATATCTCATAGTCATACCAAGCAGCTATGGCAATAAGGATTCTTATGGACTTGAACATTGCAACTGCTGAAAAGGTTTCATCATAGTCAACTCCTTGTCTTTGAGTATAACCTTTCGCCACCAATCGCGCCTTGTAGGTCAATACGTTACCATTAGGCCCAAGCTTTCTCTTGTAGATCCATTTACACCCTATTGGAACAATTCCATCGGGAGGATCTACTAAAGACCAAACTTGGTTTGTATGCATCGAATCTATTTCCGACTGCATAGCTTCAAGCCATAAATTTGAATCCGCATCAGAAATTGCTTCCTTGAAGTTTCTTGGATCACATCCAACATCGGGTTCATCTTGATCCCCTTCAAGAAGAAGACCATATCGAATAGGAGGTCTAGAAGTCCTCTCGGATCTTCTAGGTACAGGCGTGTCTATAAATGGTTCCTGAGGTGTAGGATCGTTATTTTGTATTTCGGGTTCTTCTCGAATTTCTTCGAGTTCCATCATCTCGCCTTTCTTATCCAATAAGAACTCCTTCTCCAAGAAGGTGGCATTCCTTGAAACAAACACCTTTGTTTCAGCAGGATAATAGAAATAATATCCGATTGAATTCTTCGGATACCATACAAAATAACATAAGGTGGATCGACTATCCAACTTATCTCCCACTATCTGCTTCACGTAAGCAGGACATCCCCAAATCCTCAAGTACGAATACTTAGGAGCTTTGTCATTCCATAACTCGTATGGTGTTTTGTCCACCGCTTTAGTGTGGACGTTGTTCAACAACAATACCGCCGTTTCAAGCGCATAGCCCCAAAACGAAGGTGGAAGCTCAGTGAAGCTCATCATGGATCGAACCATGTCCAACAAAGTTCGATTACGACGCTCCGATACACCATTCAGCTGTGGTGTCATAGGAGGAGTCCACTGAGAGAGAATCTCATTCTCTTTCAGATAGTCCAAAAACTCGGTACTTAAGTATTCTCCACCTCGATCCGATCGAAGTGCTTTAATACTTTTACCTAGCTTGTTTTCTACTTCAGCCTTGAATTCTTTGAACTTTTCAAATGCTTCAGACTTATATTTCATTAAATATAAATACCCATACCTAGAATAATCATCAGTAAAGGTAATGAAGTAGGTGTGGCCATATTGAGTACCAACTCTAAATGGACCACAAACATCTGTATGGATCAAATCCAACAGATTTTGACTACGCTCAGGTTTCCCCTTAAAAGGAGATTTAGTCATTTTTCCTTTCAGGCAAGATTCACAAGTAGGTAAAAGTTAATATCAGACATATCAAACATGCCCTCTCCCACTAGCTTGTTCATCCTCCTTGAGGAAATATGACCTAGCCTAGCATGCCAAAGGTTTGCCGGGTTTTGGCTATCGATTTTCCTTTTGTTTGTTGTTGCCGGTTTATCAACATAATTTATTGAAACGTCTTTTAGTTTTAAGTTATATAGATCGTTTTCAAGTTGTCCATTTCCAATCAAACATTCATTCTTGTAAATATTGCAAATCTCATTCACAAAATTGCAAGAATAACCATCTCTATCAAGCATAGAAACAGAAATAATGTTTTTAATCAAATCTGGAACAAATAAAACATCTCTCAAAAGTAACTTAAAACCGTTCTGCAAAATTAAATAAATATCTCCCACAGCTTTACCTTCAACTCTGGAACCATTTCCGAGCCTCAGCTGGGTCTCACCCATTCTAAGCCTGCGACTTCTTGTCATCACCTGCAAATCATTGCAAATGTGAGATCCACATCCGGTATCCAATACCCAAGAAGTAGTATTAAGTGAAACATTTATTTCAATATAGAACATACCCTTCGCAGTTCGCAACTGCTCTAGATATTCCTTACAGTTACGCTTCCATTGACCGGGCTTCTTGCAGTAATGGCAAACATCCTTGGATTTTTCCATGTTTGAAGCCTTTGTCTTGTACTTCTTATCGGGTTCGATTTTCTTGGGTGGGGCAGAACGTTTCTTACCCTTTGTACTTGGCCCCTTCTTAGCAGAAGAAGAGGAGCCCACCAACAAAGCCGGTTTATCCTTCTTTAATGTGGATTCATATGTCACAAGCATATTAACCATCTCTTCAAGGGAGGCCTCTATCTTGTTCATATTGAAATTCATCACAAATCCGTCAAACGAAGAAGGAAGAGATAGAAGTAGTAAGTCCACGTTGAGTTCATGCTCCAACACCAAATCAAGGGTTACCAACTTCTGTATGAGCCAAATCACTCGTACCCCATGATCACGGACCGAAGTCCCTTCACGCATGCGACACGTCATTAGCTCCTTTACAGTAGTGAACCTTTCAGCCCTCGATTCAGCCCCAAAAAGTTCCTTGAGTTGTACGTGAATGTCAGCATTATTCACGGTGTCCTCAAATCGCCTCTGGAGTTCATCAGACATCGAGGCTTGCATATAGCATTTGGCCTTGATATCATGGTCCCACCATGTATCAAGTTTGGCTAACTCTTCCGGACTTATGTCAGCTGGTGCTTCCTTCGGAGGATATTTTTCTAACACGTAGAGCATCTTCTCCGAAGTCAAGACAATCTTCAACTTACGGAACCATTCCGTATAGTTTGCGCCAGTCAATTTATTTTGTTCGAGGATCGAGAAAAGTGGATTACGCGAATTCATCTTTATGAAATACTGAAAAAAAACAGACAAATATCAGTGATTGTTTAAGTAATTTACTAAGACATAAAATAGGCGAAATTTATTTTATGAATCTCACTCCCACTATTTTAACGATTTCACTACGCTCTAGTGAAAACGGAAAACTGTTTTCCTTAGTGAGAACATGGAGTCCAATTGACAAACTATGGTCCCGAATAATATCAGCCAACCATAATTTTCAAAAGTTAGAGCCCAATTGCTTCCAAAGCAACCTCCACGTTTTTACCTCATGTCCAATAAGGGCCCAATAATATGACGCCGTTTATTGTGACATGTCAAGATGACCCATCAATATTAAGTTGTGATGGACGATCGCCATGTGGATCCCCCAATAATATGAGCCGATCCCATGGGAGTTCCACCCAACTTACAACATGTGTCGATCCAATGTACAGCTTTCCGACGAACGGGCCCCCTCAATAATATGAGCCGGACCGTATCCGCGGGTAGCATCTCATACATTGATCGTTGATGGAAGGTAGGAACATTTAAACAAATTTAAATTTCCTTTATTTATCTTGATATCAATTTTAAATCATATTTAAAATGAGGGATTTTAATTTTGAAAATTTGTCTCATCATTTTTAAAATTTTGTATGCTTTCCGGATTCACACAATTTTGTCTAAAACATGCATACAACAATAATATCACATATTATATAGGATGATCGATTCCATTTCTAATCGACCCGTGGTTGCCAATCACGAGTCTTAGTCCAATCCTAGGTAATATGCAGTATGCAATGCAATCCTATTACATTGTGCTTCCAATTTACATTTCTTCTGTCTTTATTGTCTGTTGGGCCCACCTCCATCTTCAAATCTTCATATCCCACTAAATCTAATGTATTTACAATAAATAACAATGACAGGTAGGGGATACATTTTTAAGGGGTGGGAACGGGCCATAAACCAAGCCCACTTTTATTACATATGACAATTCATATTTGGCCATAAACCAGGCCCATTAATAAATCCCACAACAATAAAAACAAATGTAAATTCCTAACATACACCTACAAAATTGGTCATGGCAATCGATCATCCTTATCCAATAACATTTAATTCAAAATTAATTTATTGGATAACATGCAATGGCAATTTAAATTTAAAAGGATAAAATCATATTCCATATGTAAAATCTTATTTTACATACAAAATCATATTTTATCTTTTTATCAAATAAAATCATATTTTATCTATAAAATCTAATTTTATACATAAAATTATATTTTACTCAATATATCCATAAGATCATATCTTATCATAAATTGTACCAAAAATAATTAATTTCAAAATTCAATTTAACGGATAAAATATTTAAATTTTCCAAAAATTCAAATTTATCCAAAAATCAATTTTAAAATTTTCGGACTCGAACAATTCGATCCGACGCCTCGTGGAACAATCAAAACAATTTTCGATCGGACCAAAAATAAAATTTTAACATATTAAAATTTAATTTAAAAATTAAAAATTAATTTTTCCGCGGGCCGCCTGGGACATTCCCGGGCTGCCCGCGCCCCAAAGGGCTCGGGCCGGGCAGCCCGGCTGCCCTGGGCAGCGATCACATCGCTGCCCGGGGCAGCGACCATCGCTGCCCCCCCCCCCCCGGGCAGCGATCCAATCGCTGCCCGGGTTTTGCCCAAAAAAAAAAAATTTTATTTTTAAAATATTTATTTTGTTTCAAAAACCGAGGCTTAAAAAATTTTTGTACAATCGATTAATTTAATCGCTTGATCTGAGCAACCTGGCTCTGATACCACTGTTGGAGAATGCGGCGATCAGATCAATCAGAATTGATACCCGGTGCAGCGGAAGTTTAAAAATTTTATATGGAACGATTCCATAATGGGTATCAAAACTTAACGATTAAATTGTGTGTGTAAAAATTAAATAACAATTATAAATTTTTACCTCCAATCTCGAAGCGAGATTATGGACACCAACAGATTGCTCTACTCTTGTTGTATATCCCTGGAACTGATGGACGAACTGTTCTTCAATCAGGTCCACGAACGGATAATTAATCCCTCTGATAGATTGCACTAGAAAATCTATCAGAAGTTTCTACGAAAAGAATTAACGAATTTGATCCGTTAAACCAGACTGTAATTCAAAATTCACAGACTGGATTTTACCGAGCAGAGGGGAAAAGGGGGCGGCCACTTCAGAGGAAAAATACTAGGGTTTTTCGAAAATTTTGTGACCTGTTGTGTGTAATTTCTATACTGCAATAACTTATTTATAATGTAGGCCACTAACAGCTTAGGGCCCATTAATCATAAGTTCAAGCCCGACAAGCAAAGCCCGCATGTTCAGAAATTAATATAAAATTCATCGTCACTCAGATTGATAAACCGATTTCACCAATGTGCACAGAAACCATTTCTGCACCTTTTAAAGTCAAGATAAATTTTTCTGAATCCGAATTCAGTGGTTTCCAAAAATGCCCATCCCTATGTCATTTTAGGAAATCTCACTCCTCTACTCATAATTAAGAAGTCCAACTTCTTTGTTCATTAAATTTAACTCTTTAAATTTAACTATCTCAACGGGGATTAAAAATCCATTACTCTGTGTGACCCTCAATGGTTCAGGGATACAGCTAGGCGTGGGCTCACAACTCCTTGTGACTCGGAACAACAATTTCCGACTTGCCCAACGAATCATGGTAAGAGCGCCTAGCAACATCGCCCCATGATTCCCTAGGTATCACTGATAGTGCCTATAAGAACCAATAGATTTTGGTTAGCGTACAGTATGGTCCCTTCATCCATATATCCCGATCGAATCAACAACCATTGGTATATCGAGAGTCGTTCGAGATTCGATAACTATGCAATACATCTTGAAGATCAAATAGTGACATCGCATGTGTTACTAAGAAACCATTTCTTAAAACACATCATGTACTCTGGCCAGAGATTCATCACACTAATATCTCCTCAGATCGCATAGGATATCCACACTCGCAAGTATGTGGTGAATCTTTGACAACAAAGCATCGACTCCTATATGTGTTGTAAATGTACCCAATCCTGACACCTGATGACCCCAATAGAGTCGGTAAACGAGTCAAAGCACAGTACTAGCATATAGAGTCTCAATGATGTTTCAAGTAGTAAGGACTAATGGTGTACAACCAAAACCGCGGACTTTATCCACTCAATAAGTGATAACCACTTGAAAAGTCCGGATAGGGTAGTTCGATCATTCATCGTATGAATATCCATTTGCATGCTTCGAACATCTCTATGTTCCTTACCAATGAAACGTGGTACTCTGCATCGCAAATGCTAGTCTCAAACTCGAGCGATCCTTATCCTTATTATCGGACGGCTCAATCGACTAGGAACAGTTTAGAATATACAGTGACTATAAGATGTGTTTCATGATAGACATCTCCATGTTCTACCACATCTTACATACACTATAGTATATTCAAGGTCTTTATCAAAACAACAATAGTATATCACAATATCACAATATGAAGAAAGATAAAGTCATTGCCATTTATAAAAGTGTAAATTATATTAAACAAAAGATTGTTTATACAAAGAGTCATCAAAGTCCTTAGCCACAAGTTGGCTCACCGGGCACCCACTCTTTCAGACACGCCTATACCTAGAAGATCCGAGAGGGCTTCTAGACCTCCTATTCGATATGGTCTTCTTCTTGAAGGGGATCAAGATGAACCCGACGTTGGATGTGATCCAAGAAACTTCAAGGAAGCAATTTCTGATGCGGATTCAAATTTATGGCTTGAAGCCATGCAGTCGAAGATAGATTCGATGCATACAAACCAAGTTTGGTCTTTAGTAGATCCTCCCGATGGAATTGTTCCAATAGGGTGTAAATGGATCTACAAGAGAAAGCTTGGGCCTGATGGTAAGGTATTGACCTATAAGGCACGATTGGTGGCGAAAGGTTATACTCAAAGACAAGGAGTTGACTATGATGAAACCTTTTCACCAGTTGCAATGTTCAAGTCCATAAGAATCCTTATTGCCATAGTTGCTTGGTATGACTATGAGATATGGCAAATGGATGTGAAGACTGCATTTCTTAATGGAAACATTAAGGAAGAGATCTATATGACGCAACCTAAGGGATACACATCCATGGGAAGCGAGCATAAGGTATGCAAGCTTCAGAGATCAATCTATGGTCTCAAACAAGCATCAAGAAGTTGGAACCAGAAATTTGATGAAACAATAAAGGATTTTGGTTTCATCAAGAACCCGGAGGAACCGTGCGTGTGCAAGAAAGTAGTTAAGGATGCTGTGACATTCTTAGTACTTTATGTTGATGATATCCTACTCATTGGGAATGATGTAGGGATGTTGCAGTCAACAAAGATATGGTTATCAGGTAGATTCTCGATGAAGGATTTGGGTGAGGCATCCTATATTCTAGGGATACAGATCTATAGAGATAGATCTAAGAGAATGATAGGACTCACTCAAGCAACCTACATCGAAACCATATTGAAAAGGTTTTCAATGGATGGGTCCAAGAGAGGACATCTACCTATGTGTCATGGAGTTTCTCTATCCAAGTCCATGTGTCCCAAGACTGATGAAGAGATTGAGAAAATAACACATGTACCATATGCGTCAGCCATAGGTAGTATCATGTATGGGATGATATCTACCAGATCGGATGTAGCATTTGCTCTAAGTGTCACGAGCAGATATCAAGCCAATCCCGGTCAAATGCATTGGAAAGCCGTGAAGGACATTCTTAAGTACTTACGAAGGACTAAGAATATGTTCATGGTATATGGAGGAAGAGAACTGAAATTGGAAGGCTATACCGACTCTAGCTTCCAAAGTGACGTGGATGACTCGAAGTCAACCTCTGGATTTGTGTTCATGCTCAATGGCAGTGCTGTCTCTTGGAAGAGTTCTAAGCAGGACACCACAGCGGATTCCACCACTGAGGCAGAATACATTGCGGCATCAGCTGCTGCTAAAGAGGCCGTTTGGATGAGGAATTTCGTCCAAGAGTTTGGAGTTATTCCTGAAGTTGTTGGTCCAGTCCCGGTGTACTGTGACAACACGGGTGCCGTTGCTCAGGCAAAGGAACCAAGGTCTCATCAAAGATCCAAATACGTACTGAGGAAATACCACATCATCCGGAAGATCGTGGAAAGAGGAGACATCACTGTCGAGAGAGTGGCCTCTGCAGACAATATCGCTGATCCACTTACTAAGCCCTTGCCAGGACCATTATTTGACAAACATCGCGAAGCAATGGGTCTACGTAGTATGACTAGTTGGCTTTAGGGCCAGTGGGAGATTGAAAGAGTGGGTGCCCGGTGAGCCAACTTGTGGCTAAGGGCTTTTATGACTCTATGTATAAACAATCTTTTGTTTAATATAATTTACACTTTTATAATGGCATTTACTTTATCTTTTATCATATTATTATGTTGTGACATACTATAAGATGTTTAGATGAAGACCTTGAATATACTATAGTGTATGTAAGATGTGGTGGCACATGGGGATGGCTATCATGAAACACATCTTATAGTTACTGTATATTCTAAACGGTTCCTAGTCGATTGAGCCGTCCGTTAATAAGGATAAGGATCGCTTGAGATTGAGACTAGCATTTGCGATGCCGAGTACCACGTTTCATTGGTATGGAACATATAGATGTTCAAAGCATGCAAATGGATATTCATACGATGAATGATCGAACTACCCTATCCGGACTTTCCAAGTGGTTATCACTTATCGAGTGGATAAAGTCCGCGTTTTTGGTTGTACACCATTAGTCCTTACTACTTGAAACATCATTGAGACTCTATATGCTAGTACTGTACTTTGACTCGTTTATCGACTCTATTGGGGTCATCAGGTATCGGGATTGGATACAGTTACGACACATATAGGAGTCAATGCTTTGTTGTCAAGGATTCACCACATACTTGCTAGTGTGGATATCCTATGCAATCTGAGGAGATATTAGTGTGATGAATCTCTGGCCAGAGTACATGATGTGTTTTAAGAAATGGTTTCTTAGTAGCACATGCGATGTCACTATTTGATCTTCAAGATGCATTGCATAGTTATCGAATCTCGAACGACTCTCGATTTACCAATGGTTGTTGATTCGATCGGGATATATGGATGAAGGGACCTTACTGTACGCTAACCAAAATCTATTGGTTCTTGCAGGCACTATCAGTGATACCTAGGGAATCATGGGGCGATGTTGCTAGGCGCTCTTACCATGATTAGATGGGCAAGTCGGAAATTGTTGTTCCGAGTCACAAGGAGTTGTGAGCCCACGGCTAGCTGTATCCCTGAACCATTGAGGGTCACACAAGTAATGGATTTTTAATCCCCGATGAGATAGTTAAATTTAAAGAGTTAAATTTAATGAACAAAGAAGTAGGACTTCTTATATCAGAGTAGAAGAGTAAGATTTCCTAAAATGACATAGGGATGGGCATTTTTGGAAATCACTGAATTCGGATTCAGAAAATTTATCTTGACTCTAAAAGATGCAGAAATGGTTTCTGTGCACATTGGTGAAATTGGTTTATCAATCTGAGTCACGATGAATTTTATATTAATTTCTGAACATGCGGGCTTTGCTTGTCGGGCTTGAACTTATGACTAATGGGCCCTAAGCTGTTAGAAGCCCACATTATAAATAAGTTATTGCAGTACAGAAATTATACAACAGAGGTCACAATTTTCGAAAACCCTAGCTGTTTTCTCTCTAGTGGCCGCCGCCCCTCTCCTCTCTCTGTCGAAAATTCCAGCCTGTGAATTTCGAATTTGCAGTCTGGTTTAACGGATCAAATTCGTTAATTCTCTTCGTAGAAATTTCTGATAGATTTTCTAGTGCAATCTATCAGAGGGATTAAACTTCTGTTCGTGGACCTGATTGAAGAATTGTTCGTCCATCAATTCCTGGGATATACAACAAGAGCAGAGTTATCTGTTGGTGTCCATAATCTCGTTTCGAGATTCAATGTTTAAAATTTAATTGTTATTTAATTTTTACACGCACAATTTAATCGTAAAGTTTTGATACCCATGATATGGAATCGTTCCATATAAAATTTTAAAACTTTTGCTGCACCGGGTATCAATTCTGATTGATCTGAACACCGTTTTCCAACATATATGTTGCATTTATTTGGCATTATTATATGGCATGATGTATGATTTATCGCTTTCTATACTCATATGTCATGTGCATATACACGTTGAGACTATACCTTGATATACCTGATTATAGAGCCGCTCATCTCTATACTCGATAGTCTGTCACTGAAAGTACCGCGACGGCGGGGGCATTTATGTCTGTCTACTCTGGTGTACTAGACGAGTGTGGTTGCACCCAGAGGTTGATCCGTGCGGTGGCAGCACTCATGTGGCGCCGGTTCTGAGAATGGCTTTTTAGATGACCCTGTACCAGTCATCATGTTGCATGCATTATATACATATGTTTACTCATGTCTATGTACTGGGCGTTAGCGCTCACGTCCTAATTGTTATCTTGGACACCCTATTCCATGGGGCAGGTCACAGGATGGACGGAGCTGGTAGTTCAAGGCAGGACTAGGGATCAAGAGCCTTGAGGATTTTATATAGCTATATAATGTTTACTGTTTAAGCTTTCGATTTGGTTGTATCACTACAGTATTAAGCCTGGATTATTTACTAAGCTGATATGTAAATTATGGATTATGTTTCCGCACGTTTTTACTCTGTTAAGTATTTTGCTGTATTAAGTTTAATTCATGCTATTAGTTGCCAGTTAGTAGGTGATTCCATGCAGGGTCACTACATTTTTGATATCAGAGCATGCTTAGATTTTGGGATTAGTACTTGGGATTTAGTCTAGTCTTGAGTAATTCTTGCGCATTTGGGATTTTAATGTGCAAATATTTTCAGGATAAGGCTGGCGAGAGTCACGGTAGTGCTGGCAAGGGAGGTGATCATCATCATCGTCGCCATCATCATCATGATGATCATCATCATCATCATGAGGGTAGACGTCGCTACTCTATCAATAAGTTCATGCAAGTAGGACCGAAACTTTTGGTGGGAGGTGAGAATCCTGAACAGGCGAGGAGTTGGATGTCTAAACTCGAGAGTACTTTTCATGCTTTCGATTGCACTGAGGATCAGAAATTGGAAGTTCTAGAATTCGTTCTAGAGGATCGAGCACGTTTTTGGTGGGATGCCAAGGCTGCTCAGGCACGTACTGAGAGAGGACAGGTGACTTGGGGGGATTTCTGTTGGGAGTTCCAGAAATTGTATTTTCCTCCGGCTGTTTGCCAAACACGATCTATGGAGTTGCTTACTTTGAGGCAAGGATCAATGACTATTGATCAATATCAGCAACGATTTCTTGATCTGCTACCTTTCAGTCCCCATATCAATGAGAGTGATGCATCGATGTATGATATCTTTCTACAAGGTTTGAACCAAGATATCTACTCTCAGGTTGTCGTCTGTGATGACCCGGTATCTTTTGAGACTTTGGTGAACCGTTGCCGTCTTGTGGAGACCAGCAACAGGCGAGCACAATTGATGATTCCAGCACAGCCTAGTGGATCTTTTGAGCCTCGAGCTCAATCTGTTGTGCAATCTGGACCTACGTCTTCTTCTACTCCTACTACTTCATCTGGATCTCATGGTTCACGAGGTACATTCCGTTTTGGGAAGAAGAAGAAGAAGAAGGAGGAATTTTGTAGTCACTGTGGAGGGAAGCATCCTGCAGCTTCATGCCGGAGAGCTACTGGTGCTTGTTATATTTGCGGTCAGCAGGGACATCTGCGGAGAGATTGTCCTCAGCGTATGGGTTCTGCTAGTGGATTGGGATCACAGGTTGGATCTCAGGCTTCTATTGTTCCACGTCAGCAGCCAGCACCACAGAGTTCTTCTGGTTATCGTCCACAGACTCAAGGGCAGGTGTTTGCTCTGTCTCAGGAGCAGGCTACAGAGGGAAGCGATCGCATGTTGGCAGGTACCTTTCTGTTATGTGGTATTCCTGCACTTGTATTAATTGATACTGGAGCATCGCATTCCTTTATTTCTAGTCGCTTTGTTAAGAGACATAGATTACCTTATGTATCATTAGATATGGATTTAGTTGTATCTACTCCGTTGGAGCAAGAGATAGTAACTAAGCGTCTAGTGATGGGTTGCCTTCTGGAGTTTGAGGGTAATGTGTTAATAGCTAATTTGATGATATTAGCGATGGCAGATTTTAACTGTATTTTGGGAATAGATATGCTGACTTTGTATCATGCTACCGTGGATTGTTATCAGCGTCTGGTACAGTTTCATCCGGATGAGGGTGATAGCTGGTATTTTTATGGTGAGGGTGCGCGACCTCCGATGCCACTTGTTTCGGCTCTGAAGGCATGTCATGTCTTGGAGTCAGGTGGGGAGGGCTACCTCATCTATGCAGTTGATATGTCCACGAGTAGTACGGGTATTGATCAGTTACCGGTTGTCAGTGAGTTTCCTGACGTATTCCCTGATGAGATTCCTGGTTTTCCTCCGGTGCGAGAGGTTGAATTTGTATTGATTTAGTACCAGGAACTACGCCTATATCCCGAGCACCTTATCGTATGGCACCGTCAGAGATGAGGGAATTGAAACAGCAGTTGCAGGATCTGCTTGATAAGGGATATATTCGTCCGAGTGTTTCTCCGTGGGGAGCACCTGTTTTGTTTGTCAAGAAAAAGGATGGATCGATGCGATTGTGTATTGATTACAGGCAGTTGAATCGTGTCACTATTAAGAATAAGTATCCTTTTCCACGAATTGATGATCTGTTCGATCAATTACAGGGTACTTCTGTTTACTCGAAGATAGATCTGAGATATGGTTACCATCAGATGCGGGTACGAGACTCAGATATATCTACGACTGCTTTTAGGACCAGACATGGGCATTATGAATTTCTGGTGATGCCATTCGGTTTGACGAATGCACCGGCAGTCTTTATGAATCTGATGAATCAGATATTTCGAGAATATCTGGATAGATTTGTCATCGTCTTCATTGATGATATTCTTGTCTATTCTCATGACAAGGATGAGCATGCACAGCATCTAAGGATTGTTTTATAGACGTTACGAGATAAGCAGCTGTATGCAAAATTGAGCAAGTGTGAATTTTGGCTTGATCGGGTTGTGTTTCTCGGTCATGTAATTTCTAGTGAAGGAATATCTGTTGATCCTAGTAAGATAGAGGCAGTTCTGAACTGGTCTCGACCGACGACGGTTGCTGAGATTCGTAGTTTCTTGGGTCTAGCTGGATATTACCGTCGGTTCATCGAGAATTTTTCACAGTTGGCCAGGCCTTTGACTCAGCTTACTCAGAAATATGTTGACTTCATATGGTCCTCGGATTGTGAGGAGTCATTTCACGAGCTGCGTAAACGTCTTACTATTGCACCTGTGCTAGCTCTACCTTCTGGATTAGGAGGTTATGTTGTCCATACTGATGCCTCTGGTCAGGGGTTAGGATGTGTTTTGACACAGCATGGACATGTTATTGCCGATGCTTCTCGACAGTTGAAGACGCATGAGAGTAATTATCCAGTACATGATCTCGAGTTAGCCGCCATTGTATTTGCGCTCAAGATTTGGAGGCATTATCTTTATGGCAAGAAATTTGAGATATTCACGGATCATAAGAGTTTGAAGTATTTATTCACTCAGGTGGAGTTGAATATGCGACAGAGATGCTGGATGGATCTTCTGAAGGATTATGATTGTGAAATCAAATATCATCCAGGTTCTGTTAATCTTACTGCTGATGCCTTGAGTCGGCAGGTGAGACTTTCTGCACTTCAGACTAGTGAAGTATCTCATATGATTCAAGAATGCTGTTCATTGAGTTTTACGCTCAAGCACAAGAAAGGGAGAAATGGGATTCGATTGTATACTATTTTATCTGAGCCAGCATTGTATTCTCAGATCAGAGATGCTCAAATATCTGATGTTAAGACTCAGCGATTGGCACGTTTAGCCAATGGAGTTAATATATTTGGATTCCATTTTCAGGCAGATGGTTTATTGTGCCTATCTAATCGAGTGGTTGTACCTAATGATGCGGAGCTCAGGAACGATATTCTTTCTCAAGCTCACAGGAGTCGATTATCAATTCATCCTGGAAGCATGAAAATGTATAAGGACTTGCGAACTAGATTCTGGTGGAAAGGGATGAAGAGAAGTGTGTATCAATTTGTTTTGAGATGTTTGGTTTGTCAACAGGTCAATGCTGAACATCGACGACCAGGTGGATTCCTGCAGAATCTTGAGATTCCCGAATGGAAGTGGGAGCATGTGACTATGGACTTTGTTACCCACTTGCCTATGACGTCACGTCAGTGTGATGCTATCTGGGTTGTCGTTGACCGTTTGACGAAATCAGCACACTTTATTCCTTACAACCGGGAGTATTCTTATGATCGCATGGCACGCTTATATATCCAGAAGATAGTGCGATTACATGGGATTCCAGTGAGCATAGTTAGTGATAGAGACCCGCGATTTACCTCACGTTTTTGGGGTAGTTTCAAGGAGGCGTTGGGTACTACTCTGAGTTTGAGCACTGCATATCATCCGGAGACTGATGGGCAGTCAGAGCAGACGATTCGTACGCTGGAGGATATGCTATGTTCTTCTGTCATGGATTTTGGCTTATCTTGGCAGGATCAGTTACCTTTGATTGAATTTGCCTACAATAACAGTTATCATCGTAGTATTGATATGGCACCTTTCGAGGCATTGTACGGTCGACGGTGTCGTACTCCGTTATTCTGGGATGAAGTCGGGGAACGACAAGTCAAGGGTCCTGAATTGGTGCAGCAGATTGTAGAAAAGGTGGATTTAATCAAGCATAGGATCAAAGTTTCTCAAGATAGACAAGCTAGTTATGCTAATATTCGCCGCAGGCCACTTCAGTTTGAGCCTGGTGAATATGTGTTCCTTCGAGTATCACCTTTCAGAAAGGTGATGAGATTTGGCGTGAAAGGAAAGTTGTCTCCTCGTTTTATTGGGCCTTTTCAGATACTGGAGAAGATCGGAGATGTTGCATATCGTTTGGCTTTACCGCCAAATCTTTCCAGTATACATAATGTTTTTCATGTGTCGTTACTTCGACAGTATATAGCTGATGAATCTCATGTGATTCAGTCTACTGATATTCAGCTAGAGCCAGATCTGTCTTTTGTTGAATGACCAATCCGTATCCTAGACAGGAAGGAGAAAGTTCTTCGGAACAAGACTATACCACTTGTGATGGTACAGTGGCAGCGCCGAGGCGTTGAAGAAGCAACTTGGGAAACTGAAAGTCGTATGCAAGCGGAATATCCTGAGTTGTTTGTACTTCTGATTTACCATGTAAGATGTAATTACAGTTGTTGTAATAAAACATGGTTTGATGTTTCATATTGTTATCTTGATTTGTCTTTAGATGTTATTTCGCGGACGAAATATCTAAAGGTGGGGAGAATGTAGTAACCCAGATTCCATTTTAAGATAATAATATGTTAAACATGATTAAGGGTTGGTAATTAATCAATTTCGGAGTGTTATTGGACTTCGGAAGAGAATATGGGCTTTTGACTTTGGGCCGGATCGGAAGTTCCGAACCCAGATCGGAAGCTTCGATCCTAGCCACTTCGGAAGCTCATCGGAAGCACAGAGATCGGAAGCTCCGATCCTGGAACGGAAGTTCCGATCTCTGGCTGCTAGCTTTGCCCGATGACTCAGCCGCGAGTTTGAAAGAGTGGGTGCCCGGTGAGCCAACTTGTGGCTAAGGGCTTTGATGACTCTTTGTATAAACAATCTTTTGTTTAATATAATTTACACTTTTATTAATGGCAATGACTTTATCTTTCTTCATATTGTTATATTGTGATATACTATTGTTGTTTTGATAAAGACCTTGAATATACTATAGTGTATGTAAGATGTGGTAGAACATGGAGATGTCTATCATGAAACACATCTTATAGTCACTGTATATTCATACGATGAATGATCGAACTACCCTATCCGGACTTTCCAAGTGGTTATCACTTATCGAGTGGATAAAGTCCGCGGTTTTGGTTGTACACCATTAGTCCTTACTACTTGAAACATCATTGAGACTATATATGCTAGTACTGTGCTTTGACTCGTTTACCGACTCTATTGGGGTCATCAGGTGTCGGGATTGGGTACAGTTACAACACATATAGGAGTCGATGCTTTGTTGTCAAGGATTCACCACATACTTGCGAGTGTGGATATCCTATGCGATCTGAGGAGATATTAGTGTGACGAATCTCTGGCCAGAGTACATGATGTATTTTAAGAAATGGTTTCTTAGTAACACATGCGATGTCACTATTTGATCTTCAAGATGTATTGCATAGTTATCGAATCTCGAACGACTCTCGATATACCAATGGTTGTTGATTCGATCGGGATATATGGATGAAGGGACCGTACTGTACGCTAACCAAAATCTATTGGTTCTTGCAGGCACTATCAGTGATACCTAGGGAATCATGGGGAGATGTTGCTAGGCGCTCTTACCATGATTCGATGGGCAAGTCGGAAATTGTTGTTCCGAGTCACAAGGAGTTGTGAGCCCACGGCTAGCTGTATCCCTGAACCATTGAGGGTCACACAGAGTAATGGATTTTTAATCCCCGTTGAGATAGTTAAATTTAAAGAGTTAAATTTAATGAACAAAGAAGTTGGACTTCTTAATTATGAGTAGAGGAGTAAGATTTCCTAAAATGACATAGGGATGGGCATTTTTGGAAACCACTGAATTCGGATTCAGAAAAATTTATCTTGACTTTAAAAGGTGCAGAAATGGTTTCTGTGCACATTGGTGAAATCGGTTTATCAATCGGAGTCATGATGAATTTTATATTAATTTCTGAACATGCGGGCTTTGCTTGTCGGGATTGAACTTATGACTAATGGGACCTAAGCTGTTAGCAGCCTACATTATAAATAAGTTATTGCAGTACAGAAATTACATACAACAGAGGTCACAATTTTCGAAAACCCTAGTTTTTCTCTCTAAAAGTGGCCGCCCCCCTCCCCTCTGCTCGGAAAAAATCCAGCCTGTGAATTTTGAATTTGCAGTCTGGTTTAACGGATCAAATTCGTTAATTCTCTTCGTAGAAACTTTTGATAGATTTTCTAGTGCAATCTATCATAGGGATTAAATCTCTGTTCGTGGACCTGATTGAAGAACAGTTCGTCCATCAGTTCCTGGGATATACAACAAGAGCAGAGTAATCTGTTGGTGTCCATAATCTCGATTCGAGATTGGAGGTAAAAATTTATAATTGTTATTTAATTTTTACACACACAATTTAATCGTAAAGTTTTGATACCCATTATGGAATCGTTTCATATAAAATTTTTAAACTTCCGCTGCACCGGGTATCAATTCTGATTGATCTGATCGCGGTTCTCCAACAGTGGTATCAGAGCCAGGTTGCTCAGATCAAGCGATTAAATTAATCGATTGTACAAAAATTTTAAGCCTCGGTTTTTGAAACAAAATAAATATTTTAAAAATAAAAAAAAAAATTTCGGGCAAAACCCGGGCAGCGATTGGATCGCTGCCCGGGGGGGCAGCGATGGTCGCTGCCCACGGCGCTGCCCTAGGGGCAGCCGGTCTGCCCGGACCGAGCCCCTTTGGGCCGCGGGCAGCCCAGGAGTGTCCCGGGCGGCCCGCGAAAAATTATTTTTAATTTTTAAATTAAAATTTTAATATGTTAAAATTCTATTTTTGGTCCGATCGAAAATTGTTTTGATTGGTCCACGAGGCATCGGATCGAATTGTTCGAGTCCGAAAATTTTAAAATTTATTTTTGGATAAATTTGAATTTTTGGAAAATTTATAGATTTTATCCGTTAAATCAGATTTTATGAAATTAATTATTTTTGGTACAATTGATGATAAGATATGATCTTATGGATATATTGAGTAGAATATGATTTTATGTATAAAATTGGATTTTATAGATAAAATATGATTTTATTTGATAAAAAGATAAAATATGATTTTGTATGTAAAATAAGATTTTATATATGGAATATGATTTTATCCTTTTAAATTTAAATTGCCATTGCATGTTATCCAATAAATTAATTTTGAATTAAATGTTATTGGATAAGGATGATCGATTGCCATGACCAATTTTGTAGGTGTATGTTAGGAATTTACATTTGTTTTTATTGTTGTTGGATTTATTAATGGGCCTGGTTTATGGCCCAATATGAATTGTCATATGTAATAAAAGTGGGCCTGGTTTATGGCCCGTTCCCACCCCTTAAAAATGTATCCCCTACTTGTCATTGTTATTTATTGTAAATACATTAGATTTAGTGGGAGATGAAGATTTGAAAACGGAGGTGGGCCCAGCAGACAATAAAGACAGAAGAAATATAAATTGGAAGCACAATGTAATAGGATTGCATTGCATACTGCATATTACCTAGGATTGGACTAAGACTCGTGATTGGCAACCACGGGTCGATTAGAAATAGAATCGATCATCCTATATAATATGTGATATTATTGTTGTATGCATGTTTTAGACAAAATTGTGTGAATCCGGCAAGCATACAAAATTTTAAAAATGATGAGACAAATTTTCAAAATTAAAATCCCTCATTTTAAATATGATTTAAAATTGATATCAAGATAAATAAAGGAAATTTAAATTTGTTTAAATATTCCTACCTTCCATCAACGATCAATGTACGAGATGCTACCCGCGGATACGGTCCGGCTCATATTATTGGGGGGGCCCGTTCGTCGGAAAGCTGTACATTGGATCGACACATGTTGTAAGTTGGGTGGAACTCCCATGGGATCGGCTCATATTATTGGGGGATCCACATGGCGACCATCCATCACAACTTAATATTGATGGGTCATCTTGACATGTCACAATAAACGGCGTCATATTATTGGGCCCTTATTGGACATGAGGTAAAAACGTGGAGGTTGCTTTTGAAGCAATTGGGCTCTACCTTTTGAAAATTATGGTTGGCTGATATTATTCGGGACCATAGATTGTCAATTGGACTCCATGTTCTCACTAAGGAAAACAGTTTCCCATTTTCACTAGAGGGTAGTGAAATCGTTAAAATAGTGGGAGTGAGATTCATAAAATAAATTTCGCCTATTTTATGTCTTAGTAAATTACTTAAACAATCACTGATATTTGTCTGTTTCTTTTCAGTATTTCATAAAGATGAATTCGCGTAATCCACTTTTCTCGATCCTCGAACAAAATAAATTGACTGGAGCAAACTATACGGAATGGTTCCGTAAGTTGAAGATTGTCTTGACCTCGGAGAAGATGCTCTACGTGTTAGAAAAATCTCCTCCGAAGGAAGCACCAGCTGACATAAGTCCGGAAGAGTTGGCCAAACTTGATACATGGTGGGACCATGATATCAAGGCCAAATGCTATATGCAAGCCTCGATGTCTGATGAACTCCAGAGGCGATTTGAGGATACCGTGAATGCTGCTGACATTCACGTACAACTCAAGGAACTTTTTGGGGCTCAATCGAGAGCTGAAAGGTTCGCTACTGTAAAAGAGCTAATGACGTGTCGCATGCGTGAAGGGACTTCGGTCCGTGATCATGGGGTACGAGTGATTTGGCTCATACAGAAGTTGGTAATGCTTGATTTGGTGTTGGAGCATGAACTCAACTTGGACTTATTACTTCTATCTCTTCCTTCTTCGTTTGACGGATTTGTGGTGAATTTCAATATGAACAAGATAGAGGCCTCCCTTGAAGAGATGGTCAATATGCTTGTAACATATGAATCCACTTTAAAGAAGGATAAACCGGCTTTCTTGGTGAGCTCCTCTTCTTCTGCTAAGAAGGGGCCAAGTACAAAGGGTAAGAAACGTTCTGCCCCACCCAAGAAAACCGAACCCGAGAAGAAGTACAAGACAAAGGCTTCAAACATGGAAAAGTCCAAGGATGTTTGCCATTACTGCAAGAAGCCCGGTCATTGGAAACGTAACTGCAAGGAATATCTAGAGCAGTTGCGAACTGCGAAGGGTATGTTGTAGTACCTGAAATCCAATCTACTAAATCGCATGCATTAATTTAATAAATATTATGATTATTATTTTTAGTTTAATTGATTTAAATTCTATATGTGAATTATGTTTAATTGTTTAAGTTTATGTATTTTAAAATGATTCTATTCTGAAATTTAATCGTTTTAAATATTTAAAAGGTTCAATATTTGTTTATTTAAATAATTTTAAATGTCTAGCTTATTTATTCAAATGATTTTTTTTTATCGTGCAGCTTATTTGTTTTAAGTATTTTAAAGGTTTAAGCTTTCATATTTAAATTACTTTAATTGCTTAGTCTATTCGTTTAAATGATTTTAAATGTTTAGCTTAATTATTTTTAAGTCGTTATCTGTCTAAATCATTTTAAAGGTTTCTATGCCGTTAGTGTATTTATTTAAATGACTTTTAATTGTTTGTCTAGTTGTTTAAATCATTTTATTCGCTCTGTCTTTTAGGTAAATATTTCACTGATTGTTGTGACATCAAAATATTTAAAGTGTTGATTTTAATTGTTTGATGCGACTGTTTAATTTTCCTTTAAAGTTCTGACTGTTCAAATATTTCAAGTATATTTATGTTAAAGTTTTTAAGTTCAGGGTTCTCCGGCTCCGACCTCGGCAGTGGTGGATTATGGCGGTTATTCCCAGACTGTACTTCTAATGTTATTATGTGTGAGTTTCGGAGGAAAAATGTTGAAGTTTGGATTTTTAGAATTTTCGGGTAACAAGAATCGCTTTTATCGCATTCTTGAGTTTATTTTCAAATTCCTCTGAAAAGCAGTATTTGAGACCTGGAATACTAAATTTCCAACTTTAATTATTTTATTAGAGACTTTCAAACTTAGGGGAAAAATGCTAGCATTTGTTTTAAAAGAAAAGTTAAAAGTGCTTTTGGAGTATGACCTTTTCTAGTCAAAGTTACACATTGACTCACACACATTCACACTACTTTATACATACACATGCTTATACTAGTACACTTGGTACACATTCTTTCTTGACTCCAAAGCAAAAGAAAAGTTAAAACCCTAGCTCATCTTTTCCTCTCTTGGCCGCCCCCCCCCCCCCCCTCTCCATTCTCTTCAACATTTCGGCTCCCTCTTCTTCTTAGTTCTCCGGCCGCCGCCGGCCAGCTACCACCACTGCCGGAGCTAGGAGGTCACCGGAGGAGCTTGGTCTAGCTTTGGTTCGAGGCTTTGAGCTCCCCTCCCTTCTCCATTGATTTTCTTGGTTGTTTTGGTGAAGGCAAGTATAAGCATTTCTTGGCTCTCATTCAAGCTATTTATGCTCTTGTTCTTATTCCCTTAAATATTTTCGAAATGCTTGTTAATGTATGCATATAGGGTTCGAAATTTTGACAATTTTCAGTAGGGTTCTTGGGGGATTTTCAAAATTTGGAAGTGCTATATGTTTTAAGGAGTTGCATTTTGAATTATGATGGAAAGAATGGAGTGTTTTGATTGCATATATGATTTTCGAAATTTTCAGAAGTATGCCCTATATATATTTCGAAATTTTCATGATATTAGGGCTGTTTTGAATGTATGATTAATGCATTATGTTGTTTGGCAATTGGTTACATTGATTGAACAAGGATCAAGACACGTTTGGTGCTTGATCTTGATGATTTCGAAATTATGGAGCGGGAGTGTGGTTGAGTGTTGCCCTAGTGCTTGGGATAAGTCCTAAGAGATGTTATTTGAGGTGTATTGTTGTTTGGTATGGAGAAAAGTTGAGGAAAGAGGGTTATGGGGTTGAATTTTTGAGTTAGAGGTAAGTTGGGTATTGTTGAGTGTGCAGGGCAGTACTGTTCACGGGGCAGGGCAGGTCTTGGCTGAGGTCTGGGCAGGGTTAGGGCTGTACCATAGTAAAGTTCATGATGTTGTGGTCGTGTCGGTACAAAATGGGCTTATTTCGGATAAGTTTGGACCAAGTTATGAGTCTTTTAAGTTGGAGGTGTAGGTGCAGATTTTTCTTTGTAAAAAGGGGCTGTCCAATTTTCTTGTTTTGTCAATTAGCTCGTTTGATCATTTGATGTTACCACCTATTCCTAGGGGTAATTTGAAGTGTTTGTTAAGTGTCGGTTCAAGCGGGACGGGTTTTGGTTAAGGCATGACAAAGTTTAGGGTCTTACGGTTCTCTTGCTCGGGCTACGTCAAGTTTGAGGGAAATTGTTGAGTGAAGTGTTTCTTTTGTCTTAGGGGCAGCCACTCATCCACCTTACACCCACATTTTTTAGTTGAGTCTCATGTCTTAAAGGTTGCCTATTCGTGTGCATATGACATGTTCTTGAGTTTCATAAAGTGAAAGGAAGTTTTCTTGTTTTTCATGCTATAAAGAGGGGTGAGTCGAGTCTTAATGAATGAAAAGGAAAAGAAAGTAAATGTTTTTGAATGAAGTGATTTGTTTGTGACAAAGAGGGGTGTTGCTAGGCCGGGGGATGCCTCGGTCTACTCACCAAGAGGTTATAGAGGTTTAGGTAGGGAGCAAGAGACATCTTGTTTATCCTTGCCACAGAGGGCAATGTGGGATCGGGAGAAATCTCGGTCTCCTTGCCACAGAGGGGCAATGTGGGATCGGGAGTTATCTCGGTCTCCTTGCCACAGAGGGGTTAAGTTCGTCGGGAGAAATCTCGTCGTCTTGCCGGCATAGTGCACTGCAGCCATGATCATGATCGAAACAGAGGGTCACAATTCAAGGATCTGATTTCTAGAGGAAAAAGGAAAAGGAAAAAGGAAAAGAAAAGAAAAGTTAAAGTTTCAAAGTTTCAGTTGACTCGTCTCACTTTTATGTCAGTCTATCAGAAATGCATGAGGTTCAGTTTAAGTTATGAAAGTTGAATGTTATGAAAGTTGAAGGTCTCCCATAGCGTGAGTTCATCAATGCATGTTACTATACTTTCTAGTTTCATGCATATTTACAGTTAAAGTTCAAAGTATACTATGTATCATAGTTTGAGTACATCATCATGTATTTTAAACCTTGTTATCAACTATTTATGCTTGTTGAGTCTTTAGACTCACTACACTTGTTTGATTGCAAGTGATGAGTTATATGTTGAGGTGATTGAGGGGCAGGATCCACTGGGTTGAGGCCACTGGTAGTGCGAAGCCCAATGACCGTCGCTGTTGAATGTTTAAGTTTTCCGCGTATTAACTCTGATGTGTAGTAATGATTATGATAATGGTAGTTTTTAGCCAGGATGTGTTTTCCCTGTGCTTGTTGAAGTTTATTTCTTAGCGCACCTTATTTTGTAACCGGGAGATGGTTACTTGTCTTTGCATGTTTACGATTAGCGCACCTTATTTTGTAACCGGGAGGTGGTTACTTGTCCTTGCATGTTTATGCTTAGCGCTCTTTATTTTGTAACCGGGAGGTGGTTACTTGCCTTTGCATGTTTATGATTAGCACACTTGAGATTATGTTGAAGGTTATTTCTTAGTTTACTTTATGTTGTAACCCGAAAGTGGTTACTTAGTCTTTGAACGTTTATGATTATTGCATTTGAGACTTTCAGTCATCGTTTCTTTCCTTTATTTGAAATGCTGACTGGGACAAGGTGGCTTGTTTACTTTTCAAACGAGTCATGGCAAATTTTTTTTTTAAAATCAGTATTTTCTTTATTATTTAATTTAAGCTTAGAGGTTAGGGTCGTTTCATATGTTCTATATTGAAATAAATGTTTCACTTAATACTACTTCTTGGGTATTGGATACCGGATGTGGATCTCACATTTGCAATGATTTGCAGGTGATGACAAGAAGTCGCAGGCTTAGAATGGGTGAGACCCAGCTGAGGCTCGGAAATGGTTCCAGAGTTGAAGCTAAAGCTGTGGGAGATATTTATTTAATATTGCAGAACGGTTTTAAGTTACTTTTGAGAGATGTTTTATTTGTTCCAGATTTGATTAAAAACATTATTTCTGTTTCTATGCTTGATAGAGATGGTTATTCTTGCAATTTTGTGAATGGGATTTGCAATATTTACAAGAATGAATGTTTGATTGGAAATGGACAACTTGAAAACGATCTATATAACTTAAAATTAAAAGACGTTCCAATAAATTATGTTGATAAACCGGTAACAAAAAACAAAAGGAAAATCAATAGTCAAAACCCGGCAAACCTTTGGCATGCTAGGCTAGGTCATATTTCCTCAAGGAGGATGAACAAGCTAGTGGGAGAGGGCATGTTTGATATGTCTGATATTAAATCTCTACCTACTTGTGAATCCTGCCTGAAAGGAAAAATGACTAAATCTCCTTTTAAGGGGAAACCTGAGCGTAGTCAAAATCTGTTGGATTTGATCCATACAGATGTTTGTGGTCCATTTAGAATTGGTACTCAATATGGCCACACCTACTTCATTACCTTTACTGATGATTATTCTAGGTATGGTTATTTATATTTAATGAAATATAAGTCTGAAGCATTTGAAAAGTTCAAAGAATTCAAGGCTGAAGTAGAAAACAAGCTAGGTAAAAGTATTAAAGCACTTCGATCGGATCGAGGTGGAGAATACTTAAGTACCGAGTTTTTAGACTATCTGAAAGAGAATGGGATTCTCTCTCAGTGGACTCCTCCTATGACACCTCAGCTGAATGGTGTATCGAAGCGTCGTAATCGAACTTTGTTGGACATGGTTCGATCCATGATGAGCTTCACTGAGCTTCAACCTTCGTTTTGGGGCTACGCGCTTGAAACGGCGGTGTTGTTGTTGAACAACGTCCACACCAAAGCAGTGGACAAAACACCATACGAGTTATGGAATGGCAAAGCTCCTAAGTATTCGTACTTGAGGATTTGGGGATGTCCTGCTTACGTGAAGCAAACAGTGGGAGATAAGTTGGATAGTCGATCCACCTTATGTTATTTTATAGGGTATCCGAAGAATTCAATCGGATATTATTTCTATCATCCTGCTGAAACAAAGGTGTTTGTTTCAAGGAATGCCACCTTCTTGGAGAAGGAGTTCTTATTGGATAAGAAAGGCGAAATGATGGAACTCGAAGAAATTCGAGAAGAACCCGAAATACAAAATAATGATCCTACACCTTAAGAACCATTGATAGACACGCCTATACCTAGAAGATCCGAGAGGACTTCTAGACCTCCTATTCGATATGGTCTTCTTCTTGAAGGGGATCAAGATGAACCCGACGTTGGATGTGATCCAAGAAACTTCAAGGAAGCAATTTCTGATGCGGATTCAAATTTATGGCTTGAAGCTATGCAGTCGGAAATAGATTCGATGCATACAAACCAAGTTTGGTCCTTAGTAGATCCTTCCGATGGAATTGTTCCAATAGGGTGTAAATGGATCTACAAGAGAAAGCTTGGGCCTGATGGTAAGGTATTGACCTACAAGGCACGATTGGTGGCGAAAGGTTATACTCAAAGACAAGGAGTTGACTATGATGAAACCTTTTCACCAGTTGCAATGTTCAAGTCCATAAGAATCCTTATTGCCATAGCTGCTTGGTATGACTATGAGATATGGCAAATGGATGTGAAGACTGCATTTCTTAATGGAAACATTAAGGAAGAGATCTATATGACGCAGCCTGAGGGATACACATCCATGGGAAGCGAGCATAAGGTATGCAAGCTTCAGAGATCAATCTATGGTCTAAAACAAGCATCAAGAAGTTGGAACCAGAAATTTGATGAAACAATAAAGGATTTTGATTTCATCAAGAACCCGGAGGAACCATGCGTGTACAATAAAGTAGTTAAGGATGCTGTGGCATTCTTAGTACTTTATGTTGATGACATCCTACTCATTGGGAATGACGTAGGGATGTTGCAGTCAACAAAGATATGGTTATCAGGTAGATTCTCGATGAAGGATTTGGGTGAGGCATCCTATATTCTAGGGATACAGATCTATAGAGATAGATCTAAGAGAATGATAGGACTCACTCAATCAACCTACATCGACACCATATTCTAGGTAAAACTGCGAATGGTATGTTCTATATTGAAATAAATGTTTCACTTAATACTACTTCTTGGGTATTGGATACCGGATGTGGATCTCACATTTGCAATGATTTGCAGGTGATGACAAGAAGTCGCAGGCTTAGAATGGGTGAGACCCAGCTGAGGCTCGAAAATGGTTCCAGAGTTGAAGCTAAAGCTGTGGGAGATATTTATTTAATTTTGCAGAACGGTTTTAAGTTACTTTTGAGAGATATTTTATTTGTTCCGGATTTGATTAAAAACATTATTTCTGTTTCTATGCTTGATAGAGATGGTTATTCTTGCAATTTTGTGAATGAGATTTGCAATATTTACAAGAATGAATGTTTGATTGGAAATGGACAACTTGAAAACGATCTATATAACTTAAAACTAAAAGACGTTTCAATAAATTACATTCATAAACCGGCAACAACAAACAAAAGGAAAATCGATAGCCAAAACCCGGCAAACCTTTGGCATGCTAGGCTAGGTCATATTTCCTCAAGGAGGATGAACAAGCTAGTGGGAGAGGGCATGTTTGATATGTCTGATATTAACTCTCTACCTACTTGTGAATCTTGCCTGAAAGGAAAAATGACTAAATCTCCTTTTAAGGGGAAACCTGAGCGTAGTCAAAATCTGTTGGATTTGATCCATACAGATGTTTTTGGTCCATTTAGAGTTGGTACTCAATATGGCCACACCTACTTTATTACCTTTACTGATGATTATTCTAGGTATGGTTATTTATATTTAATGAAATATAAGTCTGAAGCATTTGAAAAGTTCAAAGAATTCAAGGCTGAAGTAGAAAACAAGCTAGGTAAAAGTATTAAAGCACTTCGATCGGATCGAGGTGGAGAATACTTAAGTACCGAATTTTTGGACTATCTGAAAGAGAATGGGATTCTCTCTCAGTGGACTCCTCCTATGACACCACAGCTGAATGGTGTATCGGAGCGTCGTAATCGAACTTTGTTGGACATGGTTCAATCCATGATGAGCTTCACTGAGCTTCCACCTTCGTTTTGGGGCTATGCACTTGAAACGGCGGTATTGTTGTTGAACAACGTCCACACTAAAGCGGTGGACAAAACACCATACGAGTTATGGAATGACAAAGCTCCTAAGTATTCGTACTTGAGGATTTGGGGATGTCCTGCTTACGTGAAGCAAACAGTGGGAGATAAGTTGGATAGTCGATCCACCTTATGTTATTTTGTAGGGTATCCGAAGAATTCAATCGGATATTATTTCTATTATCCTGCTGAAACAAAGGTGTTTGTTTCAAGGAATGCCACCTTCTTGGAGAAGGAGTTCTTATTGGATAAGAAAGGCGAGATGATTGAACTCGAAGAAATTCGAGAAGAACCCGAAATACAAAATAACGATCCTACACCTCAGGAACCCGATGTTGGATGTGATCCAAGAAACTTCAAGGAAGCAATTTCTGATGCGGATTCAAATTTATGGCTTGAAGCTATGCAGTCGGAAATAGATTCGATGCATACAAACCAAGTTTGGTCTTTAGTAGATCCTCCCGATGGAATTGTTCCAATAGGGTGTAAATGGATCTACAAGATAAAGCTTGGGCCTGATGGTAAGGTATTGACCTACAAGGCGCGATTGGTGGCGAAAGGTTATACTCAAAGACAAGGAGTTGACTATGATGAAACCTTTTCACCAGTTGCAATGTTCAAGTCCATAAGAATCCTTATTGCCATAGCTGCTTGGTATGGCTATGAGATATGGCAAATGGATGTGAAGACTGCTTTTCTTAATGGAGACATTAAGGAAGAAATCTATATGAAGCAGCCTGAGGGGTACACATCCATGGGAAGCGAGCATAAGGTATGCAAGCTTCAGAGATCAATTTATGGTCTAAAACAAGCATCAAGAAGTTGGAACCAGAAATTTGATGAAACAATAAAGGATTTTGGTTTCATCAAGAACCCGGAGGAACCATGCGTGTACAAAAAAGTAGTTAAGGATGCTGTGACATTCTTAGTACTTTATGTTGATGACATCCTACTCATTGGGAATGACGTAGGGATGTTGCAGTCAACAAAGATATGGTTATCAGGTAGATTCTCGATGAAGGATTTGGGTGAGGCATCCTATATTCTAGGGATACAGATCTATAGAGATAGATCTAAGAGAATGATAGGACTCACTCAATCAACCTACATCGACACCATATTGAAACGGTTTTCAATTGATGGGTCCAAGATAGGACATCTACCCATGTGTCATGGAGTTTCTCTATCCAAGTCTATGTGTCCCAAGACGGATGAAGAGATAGAGAAAATGACACATGTACCATATGCGTCAGCCATAGGTAGTATCATGTATGGGATGATATCTACAAGATCGGATGTAGCATTTGATCTGAGTGTCACGAGCAGATATCAAACTAATCCCGGTCAAATGCATTGGAAAGCCGTGAAGGACATTCTTAAGTACTTACGAAGGACTAAGAATATGGTTATGGTATATGGAGGAAGAGAACTAAAATTGGAAGGCTATACCGACTCTAGCTTCCAAAGTGACGTGGATGACTCGAAGTCAACCTCTGGATTTCTGTTCATGCTCAATGGCGGTGCTGTCTCTTGGAAGAGTTCCAAGCAGGACACCACAGCGGATTCCACCACTGAGGCAGAATACATTGCAGCATCAGCTGCTGCTAAAGAGGCCGTTTGGATGAGGAATTTCGTCCAAGAGTTGGGCGTCATTCCTGAAGTTGTTGGTCCAGTCCCGGTGTACTGTGACAACACGGGTGCCGTTGCTCAGGCAAAGGAACCAAGGTCTCATCAAAGATCCAAACACGTACTGAGGAAATACCACATCATCCGGGAGATTGTGGAAAGAGGAGACATCACTGTCGAAAGAGTGGCCTCTGCAGACAATATCGCTGATCCACTTACTAAGCCCTTTCCAGGACCATTATTTGACAAACATCGCGAAGCAATGGGTCTACGTAGTATGACTAGTTGGCTATAGGGCAAGTGGGAGATTGAAAGAGTGGGTGCCCGGTGAGCCAACTTGTGGCTAAGGGCTTTGATGACTCTTTGTATAAACAATCTTTTGTTTAATATAATTTACACTTTTATAATTGGCAATGACTTTATCTTTCTTCATATTGTGATATTGTGATATACTATTGTTGTTTTGATAAAGACCTTGAATATACTATAGTGTATGTAAGATGTGGTAGAACATGGAGATGTCTATCATTAAACACATCTTATAGTCACTGTATATTCTAAACTGTTCCTAGTCGATTGAGCCGTCCGATAATAAGGATAAGGATCGCTCGAGTTTGAGACTAGCATTTGCGATGCAGAGTACCACGTTTCATTGGTAAGGAACATAGAGATGTTCGAAGCATGCAAATGGATATTCATACGATGAATGATCGAACTACCCTATCCGGACTTTCCAAGTGGTTATCACTTATCGAGTGGATAAAGTCCGCGGTTTTGGTTGTACACCATTAGTCCTTACTACTTGAAACATCATTGAGACTCTATATGCTAGTACTGTGCTTTGACTCGTTTACCGACTCTATTGGGGTCATCAGGTGTCGGGATTGGGTACAGTTACAACACATATAGGAGTCGATGCTTTGTTGTCAAGGATTCACCACATACTTGCGAGTGTGGATATCCTATGCGATCTGAGGAGATATTAGTGTGACGAATCTCTGGCCAGAGTACATGATGTGTTTTAAGAAATGGTTTCTTAGTAACACATGCGATGTCACTATTTGATCTTCAAGATGTATTGCATAGTTATCGAATCTCGAACGACTCTCGATATACCAATGGTTGTTGATTCGATCGGGATATATGGATGAAGGGACCGTACTGTACGCTAACCAAAATCTATTGGTTCTTGCAGGCACTATCAGTGATACCTAGGGAATCATGGGGCGATGTTGCTAGGCGCTCTTACCATGATTCGATGGGCAAGTCTGAAATTGTTGTTCCGAGTCACAAGGAGTTGTGAGCCCACGGCTAACTGTATCCCTGAACCATTGAGGGTCACACAGAGTAATGGATTTTTAATCCCCGTTGAGATAGTTAAATTTAAAGAGTTAAATTTAATGAACAAAGAAGTTGGACTTCTTAATTATGAGTAGAGGAGTCAGATTTCCTAAAATGACATAGGGATGGGCATTTTTGGAAACCACTGAATTCGGATTCAGAAAAATTTATCTTGACTTTAAAAGGTGCAGAAATGGTTTCTGTGCACATTGGTGAAATCGGTTTATCAATCGGAGTCATGATGAATTTTATATTAATTTCTGAATATTCGGGCTTTGCTTGTCGGGCTTGAACTTATGACTAATGGGCCCTAAGCTGTTAGCGGCCTACATTATAAATAAGTTATTGCAGTACAGAAATTACATACAACAGAGGTCACAATTTTCAAAAACCCTAGTTTTTCTCTCTAAAAGTGGCCGTCCCCCTCCCCTCTGCTCGGGAAAAATCCATCCTGTGAATTTTGAATTTGCAGTCTGGTTTAACGGATCAAATTCGTTAATTCTTTCGTAGAAACTTCTGATAGATTTTCTAGTGCAATCTATCAGAGGGATTAAATCTCTGTTCGTGGACCTGATTGAAGAACAGTTCGTCCATCAGTTCCTGGGATATACAACAAGAGCAGAGTAATCTGTTGGTGTCCATAATCTCGATTCGAGATTGGAGGTAAAAATTTATAATTGTTATTTAATTTTTACACACACAATTTAATCGTAAAGTTTTGATACCCATTATGGAATCGTTCCATATAAAATTTTTAAACTTTCGCTGCACCGGGTATCAATTCTGATTGATCTGATCGCGGTTCTCCAACAGTGGTATCAGAGCCAGGTTGCTCAGATCAAGCGATTAAATTAATCGATTGTACAAAAATTTTTAAGCCTCGGTTTTTGAAACAAAATAATTATTTTAAAAATAAAAATTTTTTTTCGGGAAAAACCCGGGCAGCGATTGGATCGCTGCCCGGGGGGGAAGCGCACGGCGCTGCCCAGGGCAGCGATCGTCGCTGCCCTAGGGGCAGCCGGTCTGCCCGGCCCGAGCCCCTTTGGGGCGCGGGCAGCCCGGGAGTGTCCCAGGAGGCCCGCGAAAAATTATTTTTAATTTTTAAATTAAAATTTTAATATGTTAAAATTATATTTTTGGTCCGATCGAAAATTGTTTTGATTGGTCCACGAGGCATCGGATCGAATTGTTCGAGTCCGAAAATTTTAAAATTGATTTTTGGATAAATTTAAATTTTTGGAAAATTTATAGATTTTATCCGTTAAATCAGATTTTATGAAATTAATTATTTTTGGTACAATTGATGATAAGATATGATCTTATGGATATATTTAGTAAAATATGATTTTATGTATAAAATTGGATTTTATAGATAAAATATGATTTTATTTGATAAAAAGATAAAATATGATTTTGTATGTAAAATAAGATTTTATATATGGAATATGATTTTATCCTTTTAAATTTAAATTGCCATTGCATGTTATCCAATAAATTAATTTTGAATTAAATGTTATTGGATAAGGATGATCGATTGCCATGACCAATTTTGTAGGTGTATGTTAGGAATTTACATTTGTTTTTATTGTTGTTGGATTTATTAATGGGCCTGGTTTATGGCCCAATATGAATTGTCATATGTAATAAAAGTGGGCCTGGTTTATGGCCCGTTCCCACCCCTTAAAAATGTATCCCCTACATGTCATTGTTATTTATTGTAAATACATTAGATTTAGTGGGAGATGAAGATTTGAAGACGGAGATGGGCCCAGCAGACAATAAAGACAGAAGAAATGTAAATTGGAAGCACAATGTAATAGGATTGCATTGCATACTGCATATTACCTAGGATTGGACTAAGACTCGTGATTGGCAACCACGGGTCGATTAGAAATGGAATCGATCATCCTATATAATATGTGATATTATTGTTGTATGCATGTTTTAGACAAAATTGTGTGAATCCGGCAAGCATACAAAATTTTAAAAATGATGAGACAAATTTTCAAAATTAAAATCCCTCATTTTAAATATGATTTAAAATTGATATCAAGATAAATAAAGGAAATTTAAATTTGTTTAAATATTCCTACCTTCCATCAACGATCAATGTATGAGATGCTACCCGCGGATACGGTCCGGCTCATATTATTGGGGGGGCCCGTTCGTCGGAAAGCTGTACATTGGATCGACACATGTTGTAAGTTGGGTGGAACTCCCATGGGATCGGCTCATATTATTGGGGGATCCACATGGCGACCATCCATCACAACTTAATATTGATGGGTCATCTTGACATGTCACAATAAACGGCGTCATATTATTGGGCCCTTATTGGACATGAGGTAAAAACGTGGAGGTTGCTTTTGAAGCAATTGGGCTCTACCTTTTGAAAATTATGGTTGGCTGATATTATTCGGGACCATAGATTGTCAATTGGACTCCATGTTCTCACTAAGGAAAACAGTTTCCCATTTTCACTAGAGGGTAGTGAAATCGTTAAAATAGTGGGAGTGAGATTCATAAAATAAATTTCGCCTATTTTATGTCTTAGTAAATTACTTAAACAATCACTGATATTTGTCTGTTTCTTTTCAGTATTTCATAAAGATGAATTCGCGTAATCCACTTTTCTCGATCCTCGAACAAAATAAATTGACTGGCGCAAACTATACGGAATGGTTCCGTAAGTTGAAGATTGTCTTGACCTCGGAGAAGATGCTCTACGTGTTAGAAAAATCTCCTCCGAAGGAAGCACCAGCTGACATAAGTCCGGAAGAGTTGGCCAAACTTGATACATGGTGGGACCATGATATCAAGGCCAAATGCTATATGCAAGCCTCGATGTCTGATGAACTCCAGAGGCAATTTGAGGATACCGTGAATGCTGCTGACATTCACGTACAACTCAAGGAACTTTTTGGGGCTCAATCGAGAGCTGAAAGGTTCGCTACTGTAAAAGAGCTAATGACGTGTCGCATGCATGAAGGGACTTCGGTCCGTGATCATGGGGTACGAGTGATTTGGCTCATACAGAAGTTGGTAACGCTTGATTTGGTGTTGGAGCATGAACTCAACGTGGACTTATTACTTCTATCTCTTCCTTCTTCGTTTGACGGATTTGTGGTGAATTTCAATAAGATCAAGATAGAGGCCTCCCTTGAAGAGATGGTCAATATGCTTGTAACATATGAATCCACTTTAAAGAAGGATAAACCGGCTTTCTTGGTGGGCTCCTCTTCTTCTGCTAAGAAGGGGCCAAGTACAAAGGGTAAGAAACGTTCTGCCCCACCCAAAAAAACCGAACCCGAGAAGAAGTACAAGACAAAGGCTTCAAACATGGAAAAGTCCAAGGATGTTTGTCATTACTGCAAGAAGCCCGGTCATTGGAAACGTAACTGCAAGGAATATCTAGAGCAGTTGCGAACTGCGAAGGGTATGTTGTAGTACCTGAAATCCAATCTACTAAATTGCATGCATTAATTTAATAAATATTATGATTATTATTTTTAGTTTAATTGATTTAAATTCTATATGTGAATTATGTTTAATTGTTTAAGTTTATGTATTTTTAAAATGATTCTATTCTGAAATTTAATCGTTTTAAATATTTAAAAGGTTCAATATTTGTTTATTTAAATAATTTTAAATGTCTAGCTTATTTATTCAAATGATTTTTTTTTTTTATCGTGCAGCTTATTTGTTTTAAGTATTTTAAAAGTTTAAGCTTTCATATTTAAATTACTTTAATTGCTTAGTCTATTCGTTTAAATGATTTTAAATGTTTAGCTTAATTATTTTTAAGTCGTTATCTGTCTAAATCATTTTAAAGGTTTCTATGCCGTTAGTGTATTTATTTAAATGACTTTTAATTGTTTGTCTAGTTGTTTAAATCATTTTATTCGCTCTGTCTTTTAGGTAAATATTTCACTGATTGTTGTGACATCAAAATATTTAAAGTGTTGATTTTAATTGTTTGATGCGACTGTTTAATTTTCCTTTAAAGTTCTGACTGTTCAAATATTTCAAGTATATTTATGTTAAAGTTTTTAAGTTCAGGGTTCTCCGGCTCCGACCTCGGCAGTGGTGGATTATGGCGGTTATTCCCAGACTGTACTTCTAATGTTATTATGTGTGAGTTTCGGAGGAAAAATGTTGAAGTTTGGATTTTTAGAATTTTCGGGTAACAAGAATCGCTTTTATCGCATTCTTGAGTTTATTTTCAAATTCCTCTGAAAAGCAGTATTTGAGACCTGGAATACTAAATTTCCAACTTTAATTATTTTATTAGAGACTTTCAAACTTAGGGGAAAAATGCTAGCATTTGTTTTAAAAGAAAAGTTAAAAGTGCTTTTGGAGTATGACCTTTTCTAGTCAAAGTTACACATTGACTCACACACATTCACACTACTTTATACATACACATGCTTACACTAGTACACTTGGTACACATTCTTTCTTGACTCCAAAGCAAAAGAAAATTTAAAACCCTAGCTCATCTTTTCATCTCTTGGCCGCCGCCCCCCCCCCCCCCCCCTTCTCCATTCTCTTCAACATTTCGGCTCCCTCTTCTTCTTAGTTCTCCGGCCGCCGCCGGCCAGCCACCACCACTGCCGGAGCTAGGAGGTCACCGGAGGAGCTTGGTTTAGCTTTGGTTCGAAGCTTTGAGCTCCCCTCCCTTCTCCATTGATTTTCTTGGTTGTTTTGGTGAAGGCAAGTATAAGCATTTCTTGGCTCTCATTCAAGCTATTTATGCTCTTGTTCTTATTCCCTTAAATATTTTCGAAATGCTTGTTAATGTATGCATATAGGGTTCGAAATTTTGACAATTTTCAGTAGGGTTCTTGGGGGATTTTCGAAATTTGGAAGTGCTATATGTTTTAAGGAGTTGCATTTTGAATTATGATGGAAAGAATGGAGTGTTTTGATTGTATATATGATTTTCGAAATTTTCAGAAGTATGCCCTATATATATTTCGAAATTTTCATGATATTAGGGCTGTTTTGAATGTATGATTAATGCATTATGTTGTTTGGCAATTGGTTACATTGATTGAACAAGGATCAAACACGTTTGGTGCTTGATCTTGATGATTTCGAAATTGTGGAGCGGGAGTGTGGTTGAGTGTTGCCCTAGTGCTTGGGATAAGTCCTAAGAGATGTTATTTGAGGTGTATTGTTGTTTGGTATGGAGAAAAGTTGAGGAAAGAGGGTTATGGGGTTGAATTTTTGAGTTAGAGGTAAGTTGGGTATTGTTGAGTGTGCAGGGCAGTACTGTTCACGGGGCAGGGCAGGTCTTGGCTGAGGTCTGGGCAGGGTTAGGGCTGTACCATAGTAAATTTCATGATGTTGTGGTCGTGTCGGTATAAAATGGGCTTATTTCGGATAATTTTGGACCAAGTTATGAGTCTTTTAAGTTGGAGGTGTAGGTGCAGATTTTTCTTTGTAAAAAGGGGCTGTCCAATTTTCTTGTCTTGTCAATTAGCTCGTTTGATCATTTGATGTTACCACCTATTCCTAGGGGTAATTTGAAGTGTTTTTTAAGTGTCGGTTCAAGCGGGACGGGTTTTGGTTAAGGCATGACAAAGTTTAGGGTCTTACGGTTCTCTTGCTCGGGCTACGTCAAGTTTGAGGGAAATTGTTGAGTGAAGTGTTTCTTTTGTCTTAGGGGCAGCCACTCATCCACCTTACACCCACATTTTTGAGTTGAGTCTCATGTCTTAAAGGTTGCCTATTCGTGTGCATATGACATGTTCTTGAGTTTCATAAAGTGAAAGGAAGTTTTCTTGTTTTGCATGCTATAAAGAGGGGTGAGTCGAGTCTTAATGAATGAAAAGGAAAAGAAAGTAAATGTTTTTGAATGAAGTGATTTGTTTGTGACAAAGAGGGGTGTTGCTAGGCCGGGGGATGCCTCGGTCTACTCACCAAGAGGTTATAGAGGTTTAGGTAGGGAGCAAGAGACATCTTGTTTATCCTTGCCACAGAGGGCAATGTGGGATCGGGAGAAATCTCGGTCTCCTTGCTACAGAGGGGCAATGTGGGATCGGGAGTTATCTCGGTCTCCTTGCCACAGAGGGGTTAAGTTCGTCGGGAGAAATCTCGTCGTCTTGCCGGCATAGTGCACTGCAGCCATGATCATGATCGAAACAGAGGGTCACAATTCAAGGATCTGATTTCTAGAGGAAAAAGGAAAAGGAAAAAGGAAAAGAAAAGAAAAGTTAAAGTTTCAAAGTTTCAGTTGACTCGTCTCACTTTTATGTCAGTCTATCAGAAATGCATGAGGTTCAGTTTAAGTTATGAAAGTTGAATGTTATGAAAGTTGAAGGTCTCCCATAGCGTGAGTTCATCAATGCATGTTACTATACTTTCTAGTTTCATGCATATTTACAGTTAAAGTTCAAAGTATACTATGTATCATAGTTTGAGTACATCATCATGTATTTTAAACCTTGTTATCAACTGTTTATGCTTGTTGAGTCTTTAGACTCACTACACTTGTTTGATTGCAGGTGATGAGTTATATGTTGAGGTGATTGAGGGGCAGGATCCACTGGGTTGAGGCCACTGGTAGTGCGAAGCCCAATGACCGTCGCTGTTGAATGTTTAAGTTTTCCGCGTATTAACTCTGATGTGTAGTAATGATTATGAGAATGGTAGTTTTTAGCCAGGATGTGTTTTCCCTGTGCTTGTTGAAGTTTATTTCTTAGCGCACCTTATTTTGTAACCGGGAGATGGTTACTTGTCTTTGCATGTTTACGATTAGCGCACCTTATTTTGTAACCGGGAGGTGGTTACTTGTCCTTGCATGTTTATGCTTAGCGCTCTTTATTTTGTAACCGGGAGGTGGTTACTTGCCTTTGCATGTTTATGATTAGCACACTTGAGATTATGTTGAAGGTTATTTCTTAGTTTACTTTATGTTGTAACCCGGAAGTGGTTACTTAGTCTTTGAACGTTTATGATTATTGCATTTGAGACTTTCAGTCATCGTTTCTTTCCTTTATTTGAAATGCTGACTGGGTCAAGGTGGCTTGTTTACTTTTCAAACGAGTCATGGCAAATTTTTTTTTTAAAATCAGTATTTTCTTTATTATTTAATTTAAGCTTAGAGGTTAGGGTCGTTTCAGTTGGTATCAGAGCGCGGTCTTGGTATGGGCTGAGCCTACTTCCGGTTGCTGAAACTCTAGGGATCTCGCCTCAAGGTCTGTAAGTATTAAGGAATTTTATATGTTTAGACGCATATGAGACTGTTACTTTAAATGTTTTGATGTCGTCCTTTTTAAAATATTTTCAAGTTAGATGTTTAATTTATTTAGATGTGTAGCTCAATGTTTTATTGTTTGAAATTTCTTTAGTAGTTAAAGTGTACTATTTGACTGTCTATATTTTATAGCATGCGATTTCAAGTTAAACGGAGTAGGTGTACCAATGTTCCTTCCAGTTTTGGACAGTACGTGGTGGTTGTTTGAGTTATCCAGTAGTGTTAGTGATATTGAAGAGTAGTAGGAGTTTGTTGGAAATAGTTAACTTGCGCATTAGGAGATAGTAATTGTGTATTTCTGTTGTGAGTTGTTTTCTTATATTGGATTCTAGTCGGATGCAACTAAGTGCATAGTTTGTTTAGAATTCGATGAGACTTATGTTTTGGCCAGTTAAGTTAATGAATCGAATCTGTGCAAAGACTTGGGATTCGCACTTTGTTTTATATTTTTATGGATAGTTTGAGTTTTATTTTGTTCTTTTGGGCAATTTTGTTGTTGAAGAATAGTGAATCGGTTATTAATGAGTCTTTCGATTATGTGAACTATTATTCCGATCATTAATTCCTTTACTTCTTTGTGCTCGTATTCATCGCAACATATACTTTTGAACATCTGAAATATCTTTGCACTTCCTTTGTGCATTATGGAATCATATGACATCAGTCAACCTTGAATTCTGCCACTTTGACATTGGTTGAACTTTTAATAAGGCCATGTTCGTATTTCACATTTATTGAATTTTTTTTTTCTTTTCTTTTCTCCAGTACTAGAACCACACATGTCGATGCGAGTAAGCATCATTTTGTATTTTATTGGTGATCTACTTGCGTTGTGTGGTTGACTCCTGAATACGTCTTTGTACCGTTGCTTTCCTAAATTTTTTTGACTTGTGTGGACTTCTCTCGATTGAAGTAACACTGACTACCCTTGATTGTACTTTGATTGTTTGAGCATGATTTCATCACCCCTGATGAATGATCACGAGATTTGTACCTTGTTGGCTCATATTCATTTTTCATGAAGCCTCCATTATTATTCATTCATCTCTAAAATTGAATTGTGAGTGAGTTGATTTCACTTATCTAAATTCTTATTTTCAGCTCGCTTGTTTGTAATGCTTGCATCATTACATTTCGTATGAATAAGCATTACATGTATGTTTGTTTCCTTCCATGATCCATCATGATGAGAATTTTGGTGGATTATAGTTTCGATTATCATTTCGACTTCTTGAATAGAGAATTGTCTCGTGACCGCATAGTGAGAGTTTAGACTATTGGAATTTAGTAATAAGTACTTGATAAGATCCTAAGTTATAATTGCGTTCCGAGGAATGGTGATTATCAATTATATCAAGTCCTAACAGGAAGACTGCTAGTTAGTGAATTAATTGAAGGTGTTACTTCAATTTTAGACCGGACCATTAAGAGCGATCAGAAGATTGTTGGTAAGCGGATTGGGTGTGTTTTAACCTGGTTATTATTTAGAACATTGAAGGAAATAGAGCTGCTGCTAGAAGACTTTTTTGGGTACTTTATATTAGCGTTCTAAGATTTTTGCGGACGTCAACCGGTAAGACTAATGCACCAACTTTGGATGCAGGATGACGAATAGAATTTTCTGATAGTTTTATTTTTCTGGATAAGATGTAGATTTATTTCTCGGGGTAATACTAAGGTAATTAAGGCACCGTTCGAGGTGTCCAGTGGTATACTAAGTCCTTGAAATTTGAATTCAGGTTGTACATTTAATATTTGGGAATTTTTTTGGATTTTCAGACTTGCCGTCAAATTGAATTAGAGATTCGAGATATGTCTTCAGGCGATAGGTAAGAAATATTTTGTACTTAGAGACGATCTAATCCAATAAGTGGATAATAGTTCGTGGTATGTTTTGGCTTCAAGGATAAATATGAATTTCTTAGTCGTTCCGTCTGGATTAGAAAAGGTGGATAAATCTATTGGAAGTGCAACCAATGTCAAAGTGGCCTTATTATGGGAACTTGTGAATTTCTTAAGAGCTCAAATTGTATATTATGTAAGTTAAGTCTACTTGGTAAGTATTTTGGGAACTTGTGAATTTCTTAAGAGCTCAAATTGTATATTATGTAAGTTAAGTCTACTTGGTAAATATACCTTAGGTGTAGCTTTGTTGTTAGAAAGTTTTTTTAAGTTTTGGTTGAGGTCGACATAAATTATTTATGGAATGTATGAACTCTATGGCCTGGAGTTCTGGCGTAGGGTATAAGGTTAGCAAAGGTATGTTGTGCAATAAATTAAAGATCTAAGAATCTGTAACATGGAGAACTTATCGGTTGCAGTAAGATGACGCTTTTAAGTTTGTATATTTGGATCGAAAGCAAATTTGAGGAGTGATGGAATTTTCTTGAGGATAAGACCACTTGGGAACAAGTAAGAAATGTAAATTTTATTTTTTTTTTTTTTTTTTTTTTTGCAGAAGGAGTTAACCAAATCCTTGAGGATATAGATGTCAATAAGCATCATAGTGCGCAGAGTAATGTTGGAAAACGCGGCTCTCTGATCAATCACGATTGATACCCGGTGCAGCGGAAGTTTAAAAATTTTATCATGGAACAATTCCATGGTGTGGGTATCAACCGTTCAACGATTAAATTATTGTGTGTGTAAAATTCAAATAACAATTAATTAAATTTTACCTTCAATCTCGAAGCGAGATTAATGGACACCACACAGATTTCTCTGCGCTTCTTGTATCTCCCAGGAACTGATGAACTCCTTCAATCAGGTCCACGAATGGGGTTTAAATCCCTCTGATAGATTGCACTAGAAAATCTATCAGAAGTTTTTCTGCGAAGAGATTAAACGAATCTGATTCGTTATTCCTGACTGCAATTCAAAATCACAGACCGGAATTTCTCGGGCAGAGTATGGGAGGGGTCGGCCGATTATTACTTTGAGAGGCTAGGGTTTTCGATTTTTGCTTCTCAAAAATAATGAGCTGTTGTCTGTAATTTCTGTACTGCAATAACTTATTTATAATGCAGGCCACTAACACTTAGGGCCCATTAGTCATAAGCTAGGGCCCGACAAGCAAAGCCCGCACGTTCAGAAATTAATATAAAATTCATCGTGACTCCGATTGATGAACCGATTTCATCAATGTGCACAGAAACCATTTCTGCACATTTTAAAGTCAAAATAAATTTTCCTGAATCCGAATTCAGTGGTTTCCTAAAATGTCCATCCCTATGTCATTTTAGGAAATCCTACTCCCTTACTCTTATTTAAGAAGTCCAACTCCTTAGTTCATTAAATTTAACTCTTTAAATTTAACTATCTCAACGGGGATTAAAACTCCATTACACTGTGTGACCCTCAATGGTTCAGGGATACAGCTAGCCGTGGGCTCACAACTCCTTGTGACTCGGAACAACGATTTCCGACTTGCCCAACGAATCATGGTAAAGCGCCTAGCAACATCGCCCCATGATTCCCTAGGTATCACTGATAGTGCCTACAAGAACCAGTAGATTTTGGTTAGCGTACAGTACGGTCCCTTCATCCATATATCCCGATCGAATCAACAACCATTGGTATATCGAGAGTCGCTCAAGATTCGATAACTATGCAATACATCTTGAAGATCAAATTAGTGACATCGCATGTGCTACTAAGAAACCATTTCTTAAATCACATCAAGTACTCTGGCCAGAGATTTGTCACACTAATATCTCCTCAGATCGCATAGGATATCCACACTCGCAAGTATGTGGTGAATCCTTGACAACAATGCATCGACTCCTATATGTGTCGTAACTGTACCCAATCCCGACACCTGATGACCCCCATAGAGTCGGTAAACGAGTCAAAGCACAGCACTAGCATATAGAGTCTCCATGATGTTTCAAGTCGTAAGGACTAATGGTGTACAACCAAAACCACGGACTTTATCCACTCGATAAGTGATAACCACTTGGAAAGTCCGGATAGGGTAGTTCGATTATTCATCCTATGAATATCCATTTGCATGCTTCGAACATCTCCATGTTCCCTACCAATGAAACGTGGTACTCCGCATCGCAAATGCTAGTCTCAAACTCGAGCGATCCTTATCCTTATTATCGGACGGCTCAATCGACTAGGAACAGTTTAGAATATACAATGACTATAAGATGTATTTCATGATAGACATCTCCATGTTCTACCACATCTTACATACACTATAGTATATTCAAGGTCTTTATCAAAACAACAATAGTATATCACAATATAACAATATGAAGTAATATAAAGTCATTGCCATAAAAGTGTAAATAATATTAAACAAAAGATTGTTTATACAAAGAGTCATCAAAGCCCATAGCCACACAGTTGGCTCACTGGGCACCCACTCTTACAAGTAAGGTATTGAGTGTCAACTCAGGTGAGTGAAGAGTTAGAAAAGTTGATGTTTAATTAGTCGTACGTGTCCAGACCTAGTTAGTATGTCCTGAATTTCGAGGACGAAATTCCATTTAAGGGAGGGAAGAATTGTAGTACCTGAAATCCAATCTACTAAATCGCATGCATTAATTTAATAAATATTATGATTATTATTTTTAGTTTAATTGATTTAAATTCTATATGTGAATTATGTTTAATTGTTTAAGTTTATGTATTTTTAAAATGATTCTATTCTGAAATTTAATCGTTTTAAATATTTAAAAGGTTCAATATTTGTTTATTTAAATAATTTTAAATGTCTAGCTTATTTATTCAAATGATTTTTTTTTTATCGTGCAGCTTATTTGTTTTAAGTATTTTAAAGGTTTAAGCTTTCATATTTAAATTACTTTAATTGCTTAGTCTATTCGTTTAAATGATTTTAAATGTTTAGCTTAATTATTTTTAAGTCGTTATCTGTCTAAATCATTTTAAAGGTTTCTATGACGTTAGTGTATTTATTTAAATGACTTTTAATTGTTTGTCTAGTTGTTTAAATCATTTTATTCGCTCGGTCTTTTAGGTAAATATTTCACTGATTGTTGTGACATCAAAATATTTAAAGTGTTGATTTTAATTGTTTGAGGCGACTGTTTAATTTTCCTTTAAAGTTCTGACTGTTCAAATATTTCAAGTATATTTATGTTAAAGTTTTTAAGTTCAGGGTTCTCCGGCTCCGACCTCGGCAGTGGTGGATTATGGCGGTTATTCCCAGACTGTACTTCTAATGTTATTATGTGTGAGTTTCGGAGGAAAAATGTTGAAGTTTGGATTTTTAGAATTTTCGGGTAACAAGAATCGCTTTTATCGCATTCTTGAGTTTATTTTCAAATTCCTCTGAAAAGCAGTATTTGAGACCTGGAATACTAAATTTTCAACTTTAATTATTTTATTAGAGACTTTCAAACTTAGGGGAAAAATGCTAGCATTTGTTTTAAAAGAAAAGTTAAAAGTGCTTTTGGAGTATGACCTTTTCTAGTCAAAGTTACACATTGACTCACACACATTCACACTACTTTATACATACACATGCTTACACTAGTACACTTGGTACACATTCTTTCTTGACTCCAAAGCAAAAGAAAAGTTAAAACCCTAGCTCATCTTTTCCTCTCTTGGCCGCACCCCCCCCCCCCCCTCTCCATTCTCTTCAACATTTCGGCTCCCTCTTCTTCTTAGTTCTCCGGCCGCCGCCGGCCAGCCACCACCACTGCCGGAGCTAGGAGGTCACCGGAGGAGCTTGGTCTAGCTTTGGTTCGAAGCTTTGAGCTCCCCTCCCTTCTCCATTGATTTTCTTGGTTGTTTTGGTGAAGGCAAGTATAAGCATTTCTTGGCTCTCATTCAAGCTATTTATGCTCTTGTTCTTATTCCCTTAAATATTTTCGAAATGCTTGTTAATGTATGCATATAGGGTTCGAAATTTTGACAATTTTCAGTAGGGTTCTTGGGGGATTTTCGAAATTTGGAAGTGCTATATGTTTTAAGGAGTTGCATTTTGAATTATGATGGAAAGAATGGAGTGTTTTGATTGCATATATGATTTTCGAAATTTTCAGAAGTATTCCCTATATATATTTCGAAATTTTCATGATATTAGGGCTGTTTTGAATGTATGATTAATGCATTATGTTGTTTGGCAATTGGTTACATTGATTGAACAAGGATCAAGACACGTTTGGTGCTTGATCTTGATGATTTCGAAATTGTGGAGCGGGAGTGTGGTTGAGTGTTGCCCTAGTGCTTGGGATAAGTCCTAAGAGATGTTATTTGAGGTGTATTGTTGTTTGGTATGGAGAAAAGTTGAGGAAAGAGGGTTATGGGGTTGAATTTTTGAGTTAGAGGTAAGTTGGGTATTGTTGAGTGTGCAGGGCAGTACTGTTCACGGGGCAGGGCAGGTCTTGGCTGAGGTCTGGGCAGGGTTAGGGCTGTACCATAGTAAATTTCATGATGTTGTGGTCGTGTCGGTATAAAATGGGCTTATTTCGGATAAGTTTGGACCAAGTTATGAGTCTTTTAAGTTGGAGGTGTAGGTGCAGATTTTTCTTTGTAAAAAGGGGCTGTCCAATTTTCTTGTCTTGTCAATTAGCTCGTTTGATCATTTGATGTTACCACCTATTCCTAGGGGTAATTTGAAGTGTTTGTTAAGTGTCGGTTCAAGCGGGACGGGTTTTGGTTAAGGCATGACAAAGTTTAGGGTCTTACGGTTCTCTTGCTCGGGCTACGTCAAGTTTGAGGGAAATTGTTGAGTGAAGTGTTTCTTTTGTCTTAGGGGCAGCCACTCATCCACCTTACACCCACATTTTTTAGTTGAGTCTCATGTCTTAAAGGTTGCCTATTCGTGTGCATATGACATGTTCTTGAGTTTCATAAAGTGAAAGGAAGTTTTCTTGTTTTGCATGCTATAAAGAGGGGTGAGTCGAGTCTTAATGAATGAAAAGGAAAAGAAAGTAAATGTTTTTGAATGAAGTGATTTGTTTGTGACAAAGAGGGGTGTTTCTAGGCCGGGGGATGCCTCGGTCTACTCACCAAGAGGTTATAGAGGTTTAGGTAGGGAGCAAGAGACATCTTGTTATCCTTGCCACAGAGGACAATGTGGGATCGGGAGAAATCTCGGTCTCCTTGCCACAGAGGGGCAATGTGGGATCGGGAGTTATCTCGGTCTCCTTGCCACAGAGGGGTTAAGTTCGTCGGGAGAAATCTCGTCGTCTTGCCGGCATAGTGCACTGCAGCCATGATCATGATCGAAACAGAGGGTCACAATTCAAGGATCTGATTTCTAGAGGAAAAAGGAAAAGGAAAAAGGAAAAGAAAAGAAAAGTTAAAGTTTCAAAGTTTCAGTTGACTCGTCTCACTTTTATGTCAGTCTATCAGAAATGCATGAGGTTCAGTTTAAGTTATGAAAGTTGAATGTTATGAAAGTTGAAGGTCTCCCATAGCGTGAGTTCATCAATGCATGTTACTATAATTTCTAGTTTCATGCATATTTACAGTTAAAGTTCAAAGTATACTATGTATCATAGTTTGAGTACATCATCATGTATTTTAAACCTTGTTATCAACTGTTTATGCTTGTTGAGTCTTTAGACTCACTACACTTGTTTGATTGCAGGTGATGAGTTATATGTTGAGGTGATTGAGGGGCAGGATCCACTGGGTTGAGGCCACTGGTAGTGCGAAGCCCAATGACCGTCGCTGTTGAATGTTTAAGTTTTCCGCGTATTAACTCTGATGTGTAGTAATGATTATGATAATGGTAGTTTTTAGCCAGGATTTGTTTTCCCTGTGCTTGTTGAAGTTTATTTCTTAGCGCACCTTATTTTGTAACCGGGAGATGGTTACTTGTCTTTGCATGTTTACGATTAGCGCACCTTATTTTGTAACCGGGAGGTGGTTACTTGTCCTTGCATGTTTATGCTTAGCGCTCTTTATTTTGTAACCGGGAGGTGGTTACTTGCCTTTGCATGTTTATGATTAGCACACTTGAGATTATGTTGAAGGTTATTTCTTAGTTTACTTTATGTTGTAACCCGGAAGTGGTTACTTAGTCTTTGAACGTTTATGATTATTGCATTTGAGACTTTCAGTCATCGTTTCTTTCCTTTATTTGAAATGTTGACTGGGTCAAGATGGCTTGTTTACTTTTCAAACGAGTCATGGCAAATTTTTTTTTTAAAATCAGTATTTTCTTTATTATTTAATTTAAGCTTAGAGGTTAGGGTCGTTTCATATGTTCTATATTGAAATAAATGTTTCACTTAATAATACTTCTTGGGTATTGGATACCGGATGTGGATCTCACATTTGCAATGATTTGCAGGTGATGACAAGAAGTCGCAGGCTTAGAATGGGTGAGACCCAGCTGAGGCTCGGAAATGGTTCCAGAGTTGAAGCTAAAGCTGTGGGAGATATTTATTTAATATTGCAGAACGGTTTTAAGTTACTTTTGAGAGATGTTTTATTTGTTCCAGATTTGATTAAAAACATTATTTCTGTTTCTATGCTTGATAGAGATGGTTATTCTTGCAATTTTGTGAATGGGATTTGCAATATTTACAAGAATTAATGTTTGATTGGAAATGGACAACTTGAAAACTATCTATATAACTTAAAATTAAAAGACGTTCCAATAAATTATGTTGATAAACCGGTAACAACAAACAAAAGGAAAATCGATAGTCAAAACCCGGCAAACCTTTGGCATGCTAGGCTAGGTCATATTTCCTCAAGGAGGATGAACAAGCTAGTGGGAGAGGGCATGTTTGATATGTCTGATACTAACTCTCTACCTACTTGTGAATCCTGCCTGAAAGGAAAAATGACTAAATCTCCTTTTAAGGGGAAACCTGAGCGTAGTCAAAATCTGTTGGATTTGATCCATACAGATGTTTGTGGTCCATTTAGAATTGGTACTCAATAAAGCCACACCTACTTCATTACCTTTGCTGATGATTATTCTAGGTATGGGTATTTATATTTAATGAAATATAAGTCTGAAGCATTTGAAAAGTTCAAAGAATTCAAGGCTGAAGTAGAAAACAAGCTAGGTAAAAGTATTAAAGCACTTCGATCGGATCGAGGTGGAGAATACTTAAGTACCGAGTTTTTAGACTATCTGAAAGAGAATGGGATTCTCTCTCAGTGGACTCCTCCTATGACACCTCAGCTGAATGGTGTATCGAAGCGTCGTAATCGAACTTTGTTGGACATGGTTCGATCCATGATGAGCTTCACTGAGCTTCCACCTTCGTTTTGGGGCTACGCGCTTGAAACGGCGGTGTTGTTGTTGAACAACGTCCACACCAAAGCAGTGGACAAAACACCATAGGAGTTATGGAATGGCAAAGCTCCTAAGTATTCGTACTTGAGGATTTGGGGATGTCCTGCTTACGTGAAGCAGACAGTGGGAGATAAGTTGGATAGTCGATCCACCTTATGTTATTTTGTAGGGTATCCGAAGAATTCAATCGGATATTATTTCTATCATCCTGCTGAAACAAAGGTGTTTATTTCAAGGAATGCCACTTTCTTGGAGAAGGAGTTCTTATTGGATAAGAAAGGCGAAATGATGGAACTCGAAGAAATTCGAGAAGAACCCGAAATACAAAATAATGATCCTACACCTCAAGAACCATTGATAGACACGCCTATACCTAAAAGATCCGAGAGGACTTCTAGACCTCCTATTCAATATGGTCTTCTTCTTGAAGGGGATCAAGATGAACCCGACGTTGGATGTGATCCAAGATACTTCAAGGAAGCAATTTCTGATGCGGATTCAAATTTATGGCTTGAAGCTATGCAGTCGGAAATAGATTCGATGCATACAAACCAAGTTTGGTCCTTAGTAGATCCTTCCGATGGAATTGTTCCAATAGGGTGTAAATGGATCTACAAGAGAAAGCTTGGGCCTGATGGTAAGGTATTGACCTACAAGGCACGATTGGTGGCGAAAGGTTATACTCAAAGACAAGGAGTTGACTATGATGAAACCTTTTCACCAGTTGCAATGTTCAAGTCCATAAGAATCCTTATTGCCATAGCTGCTTGGTATGACTATGAGATATGGCAAATGGATGTGAAGACTGCATTTCTTAATGGAAACATTAAGGAAGAGATCTATATGACGCAGCCTGAGGGATACACATCCATGGGAAGTGAGCATAAGGTATGCAAGCTTCAGAGATCAATCTATGGTCTAAAACAAGCATCAAGAAGTTGGAACCAGAAATTTGATGAAACAATAAAGGATTTTGGTTTCATCAAGAACCCGAAGGAACCATGCGTGTACAAGAAAGTAGTTAAGGATGCTGTGACATTCTTAGTACTTTATGTTGATGACATCCTACTCATTGGGAATGACGTAGGGATGTTGCAGTCAACAAAGATATGGTTATCAGGTAGATTCTCGATGAAGGATTTGGGTGAGGCATCCTATATTCTAGGGATACAGATCTATAGAGATAGATCTAAGAGAATGATAGGACTCACTCAAGCAACCTACATCGACACCATATTGTAACGATTTTCAATGGATGGGTCCAAGAGAGGACATCTACCTATGTGTCATGGAGTTTCTCTATCCAAGTCTATGTGTCCCAAGACTGATGAAGAGATAGAGAAAATGACACATGTACCATATGCGTCAGCCATTGGTAGTATCATGTATGGGATGATATCTACCAGACCGGATGTATCATTTGCTCTGAGTGTCACGAGCAGATATCAAGCTAATCCCGGTCAAATGCATTGGAAAGCCGTGAAGGACATTCTTATGTACTTACGAAGGACTAAGAATATGTTCATGGTATATGGAGGAAGAGAACTAAAATTGGAAGGCTATACCGACTCTAGCTTCCAAAGTGACGTGGATGACTCGAAGTCAACCTCTGGATTTGTGTTCATGCTCAATGGCGGTGCTGTCTCTTGGAAAAGTTCCAAGCAGGACACCACAGTGGATTCCACCACTGAGGCAGAATACATTGCGGCATCAGCTGCTGCTAAAGAGGCCGTTTGGATGAGGAATTTCGTCCAAGAGTTGGGCGTTATTCCTGAAGTTGTTGGTCCAGTCCCGGTGTACTGTGACAACACGGGTGCCGTTGCTCAGGCAAAGGAACCAAGGTCTCATCAAAGATCCAAACATGTACTGAGGAAATACCACATCATCCGGGAGATTGTGGAAAGAGGAGACATCACTGTCAATAGAGTGGCCTCTGCAGACAATATCGCTGATCCACTTACTAAGCCCTTGCCAGGACCATTATTTGACAAACATCGCGAAGCAATGGGTCTACGTAGTATGACTAGTTGGCTTTAGGGCAAGTGGGAGATTGAAAGAATGGGTGCCCGGTGAGCCAACTTGTGGCTAAGAGCTTTGATGACTCTTTGTATAAACAATCTTTTGTTTAATATAATTTACACTTTTATTAATGGCAATGACTTTATCTTTCTTCATATTGTTATATTGTGATATACTATTGTTGTTTTGATAAAGACCTTGAATATGCTATAGTGTATGTAAGATGGGGTAGCACATGGGGATGGCTATCATGAAACACATCTTATAGTCACTGTATATTCTAAACTGTTCCTAGTCGATTGAGCCGTCCGATAATAAGGATAAGGATCGCTCGAGTTTGAGACTAGCATTTGCAATGCAGAGTACCACGTTTCATTGGTAAGGAACATAGAGATGTTCGAAGCATGCAAATGGATATTCATACGATGAATGATCGAACTACCCTATCCGGACTTTCCAAGTGGTTATCACTTATCGAGTGGATAAAGTCCGCGGTTTTGGTTGTACACCATTAGCCCTTACTACTTGAAACATCATTGAGACTCTATATGCTAGTACTATGCTTTAACTCGTTTACCGACTCTATTGGGGTCATCAGGTGTCGGGATTGGGTACAGTTACAACACATATAGGAGTCGATGCTTTGTTGTCAAGGATTCACCACATACTTGCGAGTGTGGATATCCTATGCGATCTGAGGAGATATTAGTGTGACGAATCTCTGGCCAGAGTACATGATGTGTTTTAAGAAATGGTTTCTTAGTAACACATGCGATGTCACTATTTGATCTTCAAGATGTATTGCATAGTTATCGAATCTCGAACGACTCTCGATATACCAATGGTTGTTGATTCGATCGGGATATATGGATGAAGGGACCGTACTGTACGCTAACCAAAATCTATTGGTTCTTGCAGGCACTATTAGTGATACCTAGGGAATCATGGGGCGATGTTTCTAGGCGCTCTTACCATGATTCGATGGGCAAGTCTGAAATTGTTGTTCCGAGTCACAAGGAGTTGTGAGCCCACGGCTAGCTGTATCCCTGAACCATTGAGGGTCACACAGAGTAATGGATTTTTAATCCCCGTTGAGATAGTTAAATTTAAAGAGTTAAATTTAATGAACAAAGAAGTTGGACTTCTTAATTATGAGTAGAGGAGTAAGATTTCCTAAAATGACATAGGGATGGGCATTTTTGGAAACCACTGAATTCGGATTCAGAAAAATTTATCTTGACTTTAAAAGGTGCAGAAATGGTTTCTGTGCACATTGATGAAATCGGTTTATCAATCGGAGTCTTGATGAATTTTATATTAATTTTTGAACATGCGGGCTTTGCTTGTCGGGCTTGAACTTATGACTAATGGGCCCTAAGCTGTTAGCGGCCTACATTATAAATAAGTTATTGCAGTACAGAAATTACATACAACAGAGGTCACAATTTTCGAAAACCCTAGTTTTTCTCTCTAAAAGTGGCCGCCCCCCTCCCCTCTGCTCGGGAAAAATCCAGCCTGTGAATTTTGAATTTGCAGTCTGGTTTAACGGATCAAATTCGTTAATTCTCTTCGTAAAAACTTCTGATAGATTTTCTAGTGCAATCTATCAGAGGGTTTAAATCTCTGTTCGTGGACCTGATTGAAGAACAGTTCGTCCATCAGTTCCTGGGATATACAACAAGAGCAGAGTAATCTGTTGGTGTCCATAATCTCGATTCGATATTGGAGGTAAAAATTTATAATTGTTATTTAATTTTTACACACACAATTTAATCGTAAAATTTTGATACCCATTATGGAATCGTTCCATATAAAATTTTTAAACTTCCGCTGCATCGGGTAGCAATTCTGATTGATCTGATCGCGGTTCTCCAACAGAGTTTTGACAAGTGTTGATCGGGGGTGAGATCGGAAGCTCCGATCGCTCGATCGGAAGTTCCGATCCCGACGTGTCACACATGCACGCAGTGAGCTGGATCGGAAGCTCCGATCCCGAAATCGGAAGTTCCGATCCTGGCCGGGAATTTTGCCTATAAATAGGTCCCGTTCGATTTCATTTTGAAATACGAATTCTCGAGTTTTTTTCTTCAGTTATATAGTGTGAGATATACACTTGAGGGCCCGATCGATTATAATAGAGGTTCTGGAATAACCAAGGTGTGGTTATAGTCATCCGGGACTAGCGACTTCAAAGGGCTAACTATGGACGAAGGTATGGTCCGGGAATCTATTTAAGTTGTGGGAGTACTTATTAGCTTAGTTAAGGCTTATAGAATTTATGTAGTTATACGGTGAACTTTTGAATATAGGCTTGGAACCTAGGATCCTATTATACTTGAACTAGCCTAGAGGTACGTACACATTGACTGAGATTTCCAGCGAGTATACATGTTTATATATTGCATTTATTTGGTATTATTATATGGCATGATGTATGATTTATCGCTTTCTATACTCATATCTCATGTGCATATACACGTTGAGCCTATACCTTGATATACCTGATTATAGAGCCGCTCAGCTCTATACTTGATAGTCTGTCACTGAGAGTACCGCGACGGCAAGGGCATTTATGTCTGTCTACTCTGGTGTACTGGATGAGTGTGGTTGCACCCAGAGGTTGATCCGTGCGATGGCAGCACTCATGTGGCGCCGGTTGATCTGTCTACTCTGGCATTTAAACTTTCGATTTGGTTGTATCACTACAGTATTAAGCCTGGATTATTTACTAAGCTGATATGTAAATTATGGATTATGTTTCCGCACGTTTTTACTCTGTTAAGTATTTTGCTGTATTAAGTTTAATGCATGCTATTAGTTGCCAGTTAGTAGGTGATTCCATGCAGGGTCACTACAGAACGCGTCTCTGATACCAATTGAAACGAGCAAATTTTCTAAAATAACATATGCGGAAAATATATATATATTTTTTTTTATATCCTAAGTGAAATAAATATACATACATGCCCATACATATATGCACAACAATAAACAGATTTAAAAATAACTTAAATAAAATGCAACATTTTATACTTAAATATCTGAGTCAAACTTAAATAAAATACTGTCAAAACAATTAACTTAAAAGTTTGTATGCAATAAATTACTTAATAAAAATAGTGTTAAAATTTGCCACTGAAAAGACTTAAAAGAAATAAATAAATAACAGAGTTTAAATTTCTTAAAAATATTCATAATGACTCAAACGACGGCTGCGGGGGATCACTGCATGTTCGCTCATACGTCCTTGCTGCCGGTAGGTACTACATCTTCCTCTACGTACTCACCTGCACCATATAAGTGTAGTGCGCCTAGAGGCCCAACATGCTAACATAACAAGGATTAAAAATAATTTAAATCACTGAAGTACTAATACATAACATATACATGAATGAGCATGCTTAAAAATCATGAATCATAACTTAAAATCTTGCTTAAACTTGATCTTAAATATAATCATATAATACATACATAAACATTGTTGAGCATACCATTTTTCTAACATCGCATGGTCATATCCATAGTGTAACCTTAAACTTAAGTGGTTCGACTGATCAGTCTCTTAAAACCAACGTACGCGGCGGTGACGAATCACCACTTGCTGGTAGTAAACTACCCTTAAATTGACAGTAAACTGCCCTTAATATGTGGGGGCTTGCCCCCCTTAAATTTTCACACTACTTCAACTTCCAACATAAAATTATTTTCCTGCTCAACCTTAAACATTAAATCATGCCATAAAAATTATTTCATGAATGCATGTACTTAAATAAAAATGTGTGTCCTTCATATATATTTAATTTAATTTTTATACTAACATATAAATACTAAAATAACTTTCATGCATAAAATAATTAAATATATAATTAGGACACATGCAATTTCTCATGGTTTGTACTGAACTGCTGGCCCTAACACTCAAGCCCATTTTCTTACATTCTGGCCCATTAACACTGGGACTGGCCCACTAACATACTTAAGCCATTATCACATTTTTAAGCCCAATAAATCAATTAAAACCCATTAGCACATACTTGACCCAATAACAACTTAATCTGGTCCAATGGGCCCAAAAGCCCAAAGACTGGCCCAATAACTTCCATGGGCTCCCAAGCCCATAAAAATTATCGGGCTAACTTAATTTAACTTAATTAAGCCCAATAACAATTAAATTCAACTTAAATAATTAAATGAAACCCAATTAAATTTTTGGATTTAATTAGGCCCATTTAACACTTAATTAAACTTAAAACTTAAAAATAAAAATACCCGAGCCCGACTCACTTAACCCGGACCCGGACCCAACTAACATAACTCATGACTTACTGACCGACCCGGATCACCAAACCCGACCCGGACCCATCACTGAACCCTAGAACCCGATCCCCCTCTTCTCTTTCCATGTGGCCGCGAGCAGCAGCCCTTCTAGGGCTGCTGCCGCCCTGCTCCGGCCGCCGCTGACCGGAGCAGCACCGCCCAGACGTATCCCACGTTTGGGCGGTCCGAACCACCCCTTATCCTTGACCCCATGCAGCCCCAGCCAACCAACCGATCACCCCTTCCATCAAACCTAGCTGCGCGATCTGCTGCACCAACCATGGTGCAGCTCGTCTCCTCTCTTTCCTAGCCCTCTCCAGCCTTAACCCCCGAGCCCTACCTGGCCTAGGGACCCTAAAGCACCTTGACCAGCAGTCATACAAGCCATGGTTAACCAAAAACGTGAGCATGATTAAGAAACCAAAGAACCATGTGCAAATAATCGTAAAAACCGATCCTCTCTTGAAAGTCTCATTGAAAAATCTGATGTCTACACACTCACACGTATAATCACTGATATGGTGTAAAAGTAAGAGAAAGAAACATGCATTGCACCGTGGAATGAAAAGAAGAAGACGTAGATGACGATTCCGGGACGACAGGGCGATGACAACCAACTTGGAGCTTGAAAAACCGTTCAACAATGGAGGCTTGGAACTAAAACCGACTGAAGAAGATGAAGGAGAGGTGGGGTTGGCGGCTGGGAGCTTTGAGAGTAGGATTTTGGGGTAGGCTTAGGGTAATTAGAATAAAATAAGATTTAGGATAATTAAAATATTAATAAGGGTTTTTAAATATAAAATATATACTTAAAACTCTACATAATAAGTAAAAATCTGATAACTAACTTAAAATCCCGAAATAAAATTTTTAGGGAATTTTAAAGGTAATTAAAAGTCAATATTTTGGCTAAATTTGGATAAAAACGGACTCCTAAAAATATATAAAATTAAATACTGATAATTTTGAGGAATAAAAACTCAAAATAATATTTTCGGGCTCCTAAAAGACTCATAAATAATTTGGATAGAAAGTTGTCATCTCGTCCGTCCACGGTCCCGTCTACGCGATAAAATAATTAAATTTTCATAAATCATGAAAAATCTCTAATTATGAGTTAAATGCTTGAAAATCATTTAAATCATGCACAAATAATTCACATAAATATTTAAACCATAATCTAAAAATTTAAATAAATAAATTTCCTAATTATGCATGCGAATTTACGTATTAAAAACACCGGGTGTTACATATATAATCGGTTAAGTAGAATTAACTCACTTACCTGCAATCTCATTATCTGGTGCAATTTGAGCCTCATTTTCTGTACTTGCTTATTGCATATGACATTATCTGTGATTCAAATTTTCACTTGATCTGTTTCAGCTAGGGGAGTGTAGGCTGAATCGATCTTTGCTGCAGTTATCACTATCTCTTGCTTCATAGCTATACTGCTATGAAAGTTATAGTGAAGGTGATGATCATAGTTTGTCACAATTACAGAGGCGTGAATAAAAATTCAACTCTGCCTCGTACTACCGGTTCGTGATTTCGTTATTCTATTACTGGCTTGAAATCAACTCATTAAAGTTGTTATGCTTCTATGCTGCAAAGTCTGTTATCATATACGGAAAGAAACAATTCTGTTTACTTACTTGCCAAACAGTTCAATACTTCTTCTGGCAACTTCACCAACTTCTTGCTAAGTTTTGGAGTTGATATCAATCAAGCTGATTCTATGTTCATCTGAATATTCTTCTCTTGAACAACTGATCCAGCTCTTCAAATCAACTGTATCTTTCTGAGTTAGTGATTAATAGCTTTGGAGTTGTTCAACTAACATACTCCTCAGTGAAATCATCATATCGATCGGCTCAAAAACTTACCTCAACACTGTTCTATTCTGTCTGCGGTTATCATGCTATCTGTACAATCTGTATTATTCAATAACAGAAGCAATATATATGGCAGAGATTATAAAATACAATTTCAGTATAACATACATATAATCTCATGCTTCTGAATAGAATACATGCTTGCAAATTCTCAAATAATACATGCTTGCAACGAATTCACTTATTCTGATGAATTCAATAAATCATGCATACATATCAGCATATAAGCATGTAATTCGCATCTCAGTAAAGCAAGCAGTGTTCAATCAAGCAATCATCGTCGCATACAATTCTGTAAAGCAAGTAAAGCATACTCATGCAATATTATAAATGCATGCGACTCAATCTACCCCGCTCAACTTCTATCTTAGTCCAAGACTTTACGCTCTGATACCACCTATTGTGGGGACCTCGGGTGCTAATCTAATCTTACAGGGCAATTAAAAACAAGAAATATTCAATCTGAATATTAGTCTGCTTAATAAGAAAATAAATCATACAGGACATTTGGCGACGCAAAATCATACATTTGGTGATGCGACAACACGTCGCGAAAAGAAAATTTTTTTTTTTTCGACAGCCCACACACGGACCTAGGTCCGGACCCCTGCACGGACCCAAGGCACGGGGTCTGTGCCTCTTCTGGACCAGGGTCCGTGCACAAGGCAGAACTCGAAAATGAAGAAGTTGCAGAACAGTGGCCTACACGGACCTTGGCACATGGCATGCACAGGGTCCGTGCCTTCTTTATTCTAAACCTGTTCAGAAATAGTAGGGTACACGGACCCTTACCCAAAATCTGCACGGGGTCCGTGCCCTTCTATAAAAATTCAGAATATAGCATTTCAAGGTTTACAGCAAAGCATAAAACTCTTGTTCACATCTCAAACCTCATAAACATGCATTTAAACTCTTCTAATCATCTGAAATACATACAATCATAAACATAAACGAGTATTCTACAAGTTTCACATATACAAAGGTTCTTGTTGTTCTAACATGAATACCAAATTTAAAATGCATGTCATCTGCTTAAAACCCGAGTCTCCACTTCTAATCTTTCAATCTCGTGCAATCCAAGTCAAGTCTGACTTGCTTATGCCCCAACCTGATGCAATGCACACATACAAACAAAGCAACAGCCGGATAACTCCGGTGAGAATAAATCTCAGTATGAACGACATGCATATACATCATTTAAGCATATTAAATCTATATGCCAAATGAATCTTAAATCTCAAATCATGTAATAACAGGTAAAACATGATAATATATGCGTTCATCTATAATAAAATAATACCAAGCATATAAACTCATTCAAATCTTGAATGGAATATAATAACATGCTAGCATTTATAAACGCATAATCTAAACCATAAAAATCTCTAGGTTAATGCATAAATGCAATGCATGTGCCAAGGAATAGGCTATCAAATCTGATATCAATAAATCGTAGCTCTGGGATTCCGGGGAAATAAAATCTTTAACCAACCACCGACTCTCCCACTCGAGGTGGTGTTAAATATCTCAATTATAGTGAGTCATCTAGCTCTGGAAATAAATCTATATTCCGTGCCATGAGTCATCTGACTCTGGAAGTAAATCTACATTCCATGTCACTCAACTACAATTCTCCAAACGTCATCTGCACTCTAGGCCATTCAACCCTCTGTGCTTTTCAGGCTGGAGTTCAAGATGAATGCAACATAATCTGGATGCATCAAATCATACATAAGCTAAAACAACATCTTGAATACATCAATCATATAATCATATGATCATCTAATCACTCAAGGATACCGACAAATCTGTAAGCATCACATAGAATACGTAAAGCATGTTCAATACAGAACATAATATAAATCAAAGAAGACAAGTAAACATTTACATAAATATTCTGGAAAGTCAAGAAGATAGCTATCTTGAATAATCTATCTCATTTATGTAAACGTAAACAATAACATATATTAAACATGCATATATGTAATTTTAGGCAACTCGATAATAAAAAACAAGCTCGAGTTATTCTGCCCATCTTATTAATGTCTATTCATACCTTTCAATCGTAGCTTTTACATATTCACTCTTGCTAGCATCAAATCTGATGACGTATCTAATTTTTATTCACGCTTGCTCATCGTCGTTGATAGTTGATCAAAATCTGGATTCAACTTGAATTGTTCAAACGGCTCGAACTCGTCGATTCGACTTCGATAACTCAAATTCACAACTGAAATGAAGTGTACAATATGCTTACTATTATTCTCAAATCTGATATTTAGTGCTAAGTTCAATCTATAGCTGAAATCGGCTTAAATTGCAAACCGACGGCATAACAGTTCGAAGTCGGTAATTCCGAAACCATAACATCAATCTTATTAATCATCTCAACTCAATATCAACATCAATTCATCAGCTCAATTTCGAAATCCAAAGCCCCAAAAATTCAGATTTTCGAAAATTCTTTCAAAATTCCAAAACATGTCCAAACGACGATCTTTTCTCAATTCGTCTTAGATATGCTATCGTCGTATATGCTGGAACACGTTTATACAATTAAATCTTAATTCTAACAACAACTTAAAATTCAAACATGGTAGAACTTCTTAAAACTTACGTCAAAACGTAGCACTCAGAGCTGTGATCGCAAATATATGCTCAATCGGAAATTCTACCGGGCGGATCGATTTTTATCTGAGCTTGAAGAATCGAAAATGGCTTGAAAGCCTTCTCCCTCCTCTCTCGGTTCTTGTCTGCCACCTTTCTGATTTCTCACGTGAATTCTAAGTCAAAATAGATATATATTGACCTATTTGTTGTTTAGTCCCTGAACTATGGCATAATTGCAAATTAGTCCCCGAACAAGCGATTTAATTCAATTTCAATCCTAAATAATTTAAGAATATTAGAATTTAATTCTAAACTCTAAAAATTCTCAAATTAAATATTCTCGAATTAAAATTAAATTATTTCGGACCTTATCGCTTTTTAGTCCTTGAACTTCTCAATATTTGCAAATTGGCCCTTGCTCGGATTTCATCCTCAAATTAAATTCTTGATATTTATAATCTTGGAATTTACATCTTAAATTCCATAAATATCAATTCAAATATTTTTAATCTTTTAATTTAAGAATTTCGGATATTAAAATCTTAAAATCCGAAAAATCCTCAAATTAAATATTTGTGACCCGAAATTGAAATCTCTAATTTTCATAAATTCTTAAATTCATCTTTTCACTCTTATTCGCAATTTAACTCTTAAATCCCGTCATTAAGAACTTAATATTTTCGGGCCTTACAGATTCTCTACGAGTTACTATCATGGCAGAGACACATACAACACCGTACTCTATCCACCCAGGTAGTACTAAGATGTATCGGGACCTTCAATAGTTGTATTGGTGGCCGGGTATGAAGCGTGATATCGCTCATTTTGTGTCAGAGTGTCTGACATGCCAGCAGGTCAAAGCAGAACATCAGAGACCTGCAGGATTGCTTAAGCCACTACCTATTCCGAAGTGGAAATGGAAGAATATTACCATGAACTTTGTTGTTGGCTTGTCGGGGACAGTGAGAGGTTTGAATGCTATTTGGGTTATTGTTTACCGTCTCACTAAGTCGACGGACTTCCTACCAGTGAGGACGAACTTCACTATGACTCAGTATGCGGAGTTGTATATCCGGGAGATAGTCAGACTGCATGGTATCCCTGTTTCCATAGTGTCTGATAGAGATCCGCGGTTTACTTCGACTTTTTAGAAGAGTCTTCATTCAGCCTTGGGGACGAAGCTTCTGTTAGCACTGCCTTTCACCCGCAGACGGATGAGCAGTCCGAGAGGATGATTCAGATTCTAGAGGATCTTTTGAGAGCCTGTGTTATAGACTTTCGTGATGGTTGGGAGTCGAGATTACCATTGGTGTAATTTGCGTATAACAACAGCTTTCAAGCCACCATTGGTATGGCACCGTACGAGGCACTCTATGGGAGACCGTGTAGGTCACCGGTATTGAAACAACCCTAAACTCTAATTTAATTAAATAAATAAGAAGGAGGAATTTCGAAGTATTATTATTATTATTATATTTTTTTTTTATAAAAATTCGGCATGACCTATCTGCTTATAATCAAACCTACCTATCTCAACTCAGCATTTCAAAATAAAAGAAAGATCTCAAATAACAAGAAACATAACACGATAAGCATAAGAAACTGTGTGGGTACAGTCCCAACTACAAAGAAGTGAGAAGGGAATAACACGTTTACATGCCTAGTATCAAATGCAGGAAATCACACCCTGCTAACAACTAGTAGTTAAATAAATGTGAACTATTCATTATTACAAACATCTCAAATGCGGAAAAGTAAAGGAAGCGACGGTCATTGGGTGTGCTCCGCCAGATGCTATCAACCCTGGAGGTCCTGCCCCTTAGTCCCTTTGACATCATCCTCACCTGCACCAAGCAGATGTAGTGAGCCTAAAGACTCAACAAGAATATGAGGTGAAATAACAAATAATAAATATACATGCGCACACAATTAAAAATATCTTATACTGAAAATACATTTTCTTTCCTTAACTGAACCTCTAGCAAAGAGAGTATCTTGAAAATATCGCATGCAAGACTGAATCTAACTGAAACTGAACTTAAACTGCAAATTCATAGCACGACTGAACATGAATACTGAAAAGACTTAACTGAGAACAAATAATCTGAACTGTAATCTGATAATCTAAACCATAAACTGATAAACTGACTGTAAACTTATAAGTTAACTGTAAACTGGTAAATTGAACTGCAAACTGATAAACTGAACTGTGAACTTATAAACTGATAAACTGACTGTGAACTAAGATCATTGATTGTGGCCTTTTTCTTTAGTTTTGATCGATCAATGACTGCAGTATACTATGCCGGCAAAGAAGTTAAGATTTCTCCCAACCCGTCTTGCCCCGTGTTGGTATGGGAAGCCAAGATTTCTCCCAGCCCATCCATATCCTGAAATGGTAAGGGAAGCCAAGATTTCCCTCAGCCCGTCCAAACCCATGAGGTGGAAAGGGAAGCCAGGATTTCTCCCAACCCATCCATACCCTGAGTTGGTAAGGGAAGCCAGGATTTCTCCCAACCAGTCCATACCCTGATAAGTCACAATCATTTCTCCTTAATCAAAGATACTTTCTTCCTTGACTTGACTCGAAGATTTGGACTAAACTCAAGAAATGACCTTCTTTGCAAACTTTTACTCGATACTCAGATAAATGAAGTAAGATGGTTGACATGGATGGTGACATAGGTGGCAAACCATTGCTAAGAATCTAAACTTTACTTTTTGGCACTTAGGACGTATCTCGAGCATTCCACTTGCAAAGCTTAAAACTTATAAAATTCTTAGTCAAAATGACTTCCGCTTGAAACCACGATTCCCTCGCACTCTGATCTAAATTAGGAAGTCATCCTCAAAGAATCATTCTTATCTAGTCATTTCTGGAAATAAAGTTTCCGGACAGCAGCACTTAGCGACTAAATTCTGCGCCTCATCGATCATTAGCCTAGAACTCAACCAAAAAAAATTAGCCGAATTGATTCCCGCTTAAAACGACATATTCCTAACATCCTAGGATAATTCCAGACCCTAGCCTTTAACCAAACATGAGTCTAGCACTGGCATAAACCACCATTCCAGGACAGCCCTGCTCCATGACAGAAACTGTGCAATCTTCCCACTTGACTCCCTTATAAACCTTCAACCCATACTCCACTATGAATCCCAACCTATAACCTAACAACTTGACCATCTCGAGACCCCACTTAGCCACTAGCACTGCCTTACCCGCGCCTAGAGACTCAAAGGCAGGCCCTGCCCCTGACCTCGAGCCAAAGCCCACCCTTGAACCTCACTCCAAACCAAAAGTCTTGCTCGAAGCAACCCCTAACCTCGAGCCAAAACCCACCTCGCGAGAGTCATGCCCAGTCCCCCCAGAAACCCAATTTCTTCCACCTACGATCAACAGCCCTTTTGTCTCAAAATAATTTGGAAGCCATGACACACAACCAAGGTGCTACCATGTGAGCTACGTTCTCACCCATGGCTAGCCCATATTTCACCATCCAATCAACCAACAAAACTCACTCAATGCATAAACAAGTACACTGCAGAAATCCCGAAACAGGGGAGGGGATGAAAAAAAACGCATAAGCCCGTGACTCACAGAAATAATCTCAATCAACCAAAAGCACATAATACACGTCAGACATGAGCATAAACGACACAACAACAAGGGACCTGGAACGACGCATTGCCAGAAACGCAAAAATAGTAGGAGCTTCGAACAGCACTCAAGAAATCGGAAAGAAGAAAAGAACGAGTCACTAATATTAAATCCAACATAAACAAAATGCAAGCAAGACACAAGCACACAATCATATTAAAACCGCTTGGTGGCCAAAGAACCCATAAATCTTGCCTTTACTTAAGATTAGAAATCGGACTGAGGGCTCGAGAAGCTGGAACCGAGCGGAGGGAAGGGGAAAAGCATGCTCAGCTCGCCTGGAGGGGTGTATTTGCCGGAAAATGGAGCTGCTGCGGCGGCCGAAGGCTGAAAATGGGAGGGGAAATCTGAGGATGCCGATTGTGTGTGAGAAAATGAAGAGGAAACAGGGAAGAAAAGGAGATTCTATCGGCTAAGAGGAATAGAAAGGGGTCGATCGAATTGAGCCACAATAAAATGCTTTAATGAGCCGAGTGACTTGAGTTGGGCCGAGTAATTGGGTTGTAAATTCTTTTAAATGGCCTATCAAATTTGGGTTAACATAATCCTTCGCGGGCCGGGTCAACATATTATAAGTGGGTGAGGATCATAATGCATAAAATATAATATGCAGTATTTTTATATGGCGCGAGTAAAAGTATTCGGTCCAGATTTCGCAAATACTCAAATTTGAAAATTTAAGAGTTAAATACTTAAATTCTTTTTTTAATGGGTTTGAAAATGCTATTTTTCAATACTTTAATGTTTTGATGTCACAACTATAAATGAAATATTTAAATAATAAATAGAGCGGTTAAAATAATTTAAACAAACTAGGATAACGTTTAAATTTAATTTAAATAAATACAAAAACAAAAATAAAAACCTTTAAAATGATTTAGAAAATTAAAAAGGATTTAAATAAATAAACTAGACATTTAAAATAATCTAAACTAGTTAATCGTTAAACTTATGTTATTTAAAATTTAAAATAATTAAGTTGGACAGCCAAAATATTTAAATAAATAAGTTTAATAGTTAAAATCATTTAAATACTATCCCAAACGCTCGAGAATTTTTTTTTATAAAGTAAACGAAATAGTTAATATCGTTTAAATAAATAAACTAAATAATTAACATCATTTAAATAAGCAGACTTAAACCTATAAAATATTTAAAACAAATAAGTAGTATAATAAAATAATTTAAATGACTAAGCTTAAACAATTAAAAGAATTAATTTATTAGTTAGTAAAATAAAATCCTTTAAATAAATAATTCATATTTTATTAACAGGTAATTCAAATAAAGAATTTAAATCAATTAAACTTAAAAATAATAATCCTAATATTTATTAAATTAAATGCATGCGATTTAGCAGATTACATTTTAGATGCTACAGGTATTATGGACTGAGATTGGTGAGAGATCGGAGTTGGGACCCGAGATTGTCCAGCAGACTGCCGAGGTTGCAGCCAAGATCCATGATAGGATGAGGACTGCACAGAGCAGACATAAGAGTTATGCCGATCATAGGAGGAGAGATTTAGAGTTCTCGGTGGTTGATCACGTGTTTATCCGAGTTGCACCTATGAAAGGTGTGATGCGATTCGGGAAGAAAGGAAAACTGGCACTGAGGTTTATCGGTGAAACGACCCTAACTCTATAATTAATAAATAAATATGCGGAAATTTTTTTTTTATATACTTACTAAATAAAATATGTACGTATATGCCCATACATATATGCACAGAATAAAAAGATTTAAAAATAAATAAATAAATAAATAACTTAAATAAAAATGCATTCCTTAAATAAAATAAATATCTGAGTCAAACATTTAATTAAAAAAATACTGCATAAGAAAAATGATGTAAATTTTGCATGCACTGAAAATATTCAAATAAAATATTCAAAACTCACAACCACTGAAAAATAATATAAAATATGTAACATACTGACATAATCAAAAACATGCATGTGACTCAGACATCTATCACGGTCACGGGGTCACTGCATGTCCGCTCATAGGTCCTCGCCGCCGGTAGGAGCTACATCCTCCTCTACGAACTCACCTGCACCATACCAGTGTAGTGAGCCTAGAGGCCCAACATGCTAACATAACAAGGGTTTAAAATAATTTAAAACAATTAAATATTAATACATAACATATACATGAATGAGCATTCTTAAAAATATCATGGCATAAACATAACTTAAATTAACTTAAATAACATAGACATACATAATACATAACATTGTTGATCAAGGTAATTTTCTAACATCGCATGGTTGTATCCGTAGTGTAACCTTAAATCATACATTAAATACTGATCAGCATGAAAACCAACGTACGTGGCGGTGACGAATCACCTCTTAAATTGGCAGTAAACTGCCCTTCAATAGTTCACATATGGGGACGAATCCCCCTTAAATTGTCACACTACTTCAACTTCCAACATAAAATATTTTATTATTGCTCAACCTTAAACATTTAATTATGCATAAAATTATTTCATGAATGCATGTACTTAAATAAAATTGTGTGTCCTTCATATATATTTAATTTAATTTCTTACTAACATATAAATATTAAAATAACTTCAATGCATAAAAATAATTAAATATATAATCAGGACACATGCAAATTTCTCATGGATGGTCCTGGACTGCTGGCCCTAACACTCAAGCCCAATTACTTAAATCTGGCCCAATAACATACTTAAGCCCAATAAAATTGTTCTAAGCCCAATTAAAATAATTTAAAGCCCATAAAACATTCTAGGCCCAATAACAACTTAAACTGGCCCAATGGGCCCAAAAGCCCAAAGACTGGCCCAATAACTTTTATGGGCTCAAAAGCCCATAAAATTAATGGACTAACTTAATTAAAATTTTAAAAGCCCAAATAAAATTATTTGGGAGTTCAAATAATTTTATTTCTAATTAATTGGCCCAAAAACCAATTAATTCATAAAATACTTTAAAAATAAAAAGACTCGAGCCCGGCCCACCGAACCCAGACCCGGACCAACTTAACCCGACCCACTACCCTACTAACCCGACCCGGACCACCACTGAAACCCTAGAACCCGACGCCCTATCTCTTCTCGGCTGCGGCCGTGAGCAGCAGCCACTCCGTGGCTGCTGCCGGCCTGCTCCGGCCGCCCCTGGCCGGAGCGCCGCCGCCCAGACGTAGCCCACGTCTGGGCGGACCTGACCTGACCTGACCCAGCCCCCATGCAGCCTGGACCATCGAACCCGAAGCCCTTTTTCCCGAAACCCTAGACTGCACCTTCCTCGGCCGAACTGCTCTTCCAAGGTTCTAGGCTTGTTTGGCTCGAGCCACTCGAGCCATTCCAGCCTAGACCTCTTCTACACCACCTACTGGACCTGACCAGCAGCTAATACCGATCCAAGAGTGATAAAAACGTGAGATGAATGAACCACGAATACATAAGCTTTAACCCACAAAAATCAAATCGTTTTTCTGAAAATTATTTGAAAGAATCTGATGCATACACATCCACACTAATACTCACTGATATAGTACGAAATTTTTGAGAAAGAAACATGCCTTTCACCGTAGAAATCGATTGAGCACGTACGTAGAACGTTTCCGGGACGACGAACGACCAACTTGGAGCTTGAACAACCAAGGCTATGGGATTTTTCTTGTGGGAAGCCGATGAAGATGATGAATGGAGGGGAGGGAGGCGGCTGATGGCTTTTGGTCGATGGGTTTGGGGTAGGTTAGGTTAGAGTTTTTAATTTAATTAAAATAGGTTTTTAGGAAATTAGATATATTAATAAGGATTTAATATATAAAATACATAACTAAAAAAATCTAATTAAGAAAAGAAATCTGATAAATATCTTAGATATATTAAAATCTCAAAATATCAATTTAATGGAATTTTAAAAATACTAAAAAGTCAATATTTTGGCTTATTTTGAATAAAAAATGGACTCCTAAAATTATATAAAATTAAATACTAAAAATTTTGAGATAATAAAACTCAAAATAATATTTTAGGGCTCTAAAAAGGCTCATGAAATTAATTGGCTAGAAAGTTGTCATCTCGTCCGTCCACGGTCCCGTCTACGCGATAAAATAATTAAAATACTAAAAATCATAAAAATCACTAATTATGGGTTAAATACTTAAAAATAAATTAAATCATGCACAAATAATTCACATAATTATTTAACCCATAAATCTAAAATTTAAATTAATTAAATATCCTAATTATGCATGCGGATTTACGTATTTAAAATATCGGGTGTTATAATTCTCCCCCCTTTAAATTGAATTTCGTCCTCGAAATTAAAGTACTTATCCGAACAACTCCGGGTAGCGAGTCCTCATATCTGCCTCGGTCTCCCAAGTAGCTTCCTCCTCCTAGTGATTCAGCCACTGGACTCTGACCATCGGTATGACCCGCGTCCTAAGCCTCCGCTCCTCCCTTGCCAAGATCCGCACTGGCCTCTCCTCATACACTAGATCTGGTGGCAACTGTAAGGGCTCGAAATCCAACACATGCGACGGGTTGGAGACATATCTCCGAAGCATGGATACATGGAAAATGTTGTGCACTGCCGCTAGCCCTGGTGGTAGAGCTAAACGGTAGGCCAACGTGCCAACTCTCTCCAAGATCTCGAATGGCCCTATATACCTCGGATTAAGCTTGCCTCTCCGGCCAAAACGCACTACTCCCTTCATCGGTGACACCTTCAGGAATACGTGATCACCCACAGCGAACTCCAAATCTCGTCGTCTGGCATCTGCATAGCTCTTCTGCCGACTCTGAGCAGTCCTCATCCGATCTCGAATCTGAGTCACTATGTCAGCTGTCTGCTGCACAATCTCAGGACCCAGTAAAATTCGCTCACCAACCTCATCCCAATGCACAGGAGATCTGCATCTCCTCCCATACAATTCTGCATAAGGAGCCATACCTATAGACGACTGAAAACTGTTGTTATAGGTAAACTCCACTAATGGCAGTCTAGGTTCCCAAGAGCCCCGAAAATCAATGACACAAGCTCTCAGAAGATCCTCGAGAACCTGGATCACCCTCTCAGACTGACCATCTATCTGGGGATGAAATGTTGTACTGAACAAAAGCCTAGTCCCCAAAGCTGTGTGCAGACTCTTCCAAAACGCAGATGTGAATCTCGGATCTCTGTCTGACACAATAGACACTGGTATGCCATGCAGTCTAACAATCTCTCTGATGTAAAGCTCTGCATACTGTGTCAAAGAATAAGTAGTCCTCACCGGCAAGAAATGAGCTGACTTGGTGAGTCTATCCACAATCACCCAAATCGTTGTGCAACCTCTAGCACTCCTCGGTAAGCCAACCACAAAGTCCATCGTAATATTCTCCCATTTCCATTTCGGAATAGGAAGAGGTCTAAGAAGTCCTGCTGGACGCTGATGCTCTGCCTTGACTTGCTGACAAGTCAAGCACTCTGACACCACTCTCCCGATGTCACTCTTCATCCCGGGCCACCAATACAATAGCTGCAAATCTTTGTACATCTTCGTACTTCCAGGGTGAATGGAGTACGGAGATGTGTGAGCCTCTGCTAAAATCTCAGCTCTCAACTGATCGACGTTCGGTACCCACATCCTACCACGGTACTGAACGATACCATCCTCCACTATATACAAGAGGTTACCTCTAGCCTCATCTCTTTGTCTCCATCGCTGCAACTCCTCATCAGTAGACTGTCCATCCCTAATCCGATCTCTCAGAACTGGCTGCACCATCAACACTGACAAGCTCGGGGCATGACCACTCGGATAACACTATAAGTCAAATCTCTGAATCTCGCTCTGTAGTGGTAACTGTACGGTCAAACATGATACCACTGACGACTTCCGACTCAAAGCATCGGCCACTACATTAGCTTTATCCGGATGGTAGCTAATGTCACAGTCATAGTCTTTCACCAACTCCAACCATCTGCGCTGTCTCATGTTCAACTCCTTCTGTGTGAAGAAGTACTTGAGACTCTTGTGGTCTGTGAAAATCTTGCACTTCTCTCCATACAGATAGTGCCTCCAGATTTTCAAAGCGAAAACCACTGCTGCCAACTCCAAGTCATGCGTCGGATAATTCTGCTCATGAATGTTCAGCTGCCTCGACGCATACGCAATAACCCTACCACACTGCATGAGTACTGCGCCTAAACCCAGTTTAGACGCATCGGTGTACACCACTAACTCCTCGTGTGGTACTGTCATCGCTAACACTGGTGCAGTAGTGAGTGCTTCCTTCAGCTGATCGAAGCTCCTCTGACAGTCTGAACTCCAGATAAACTTCGCATTCTTCTTGGTCAAGGAAGTCAAGGGTACTGCAATAGAGGAAAAACCCTTGATGAACTTCCTATAATATCCTGCCAAACCCAAGAAACTGTGAATCTCTGAAGCATTCTTCGGAATACCCCAATTCTGCACTGCCTCAACCTTAGACTGATCAACTGGAATCCCATCCCTCGAAATAATGTGGCCAAGAAATGCCACCTGCTCAAGCCAAAACTCGCACTTGCTGAACTTGGCATACAACCGATGCTCCCTCAGAGTCTGCAAGGCTGTCTGAAGATGCTGTCTATGCTCCTCGATGCTCCTAGAATAGATCAAAATATCATCAATGAAGACTATGATGAACTGATCTAGATACGGCTGAAAGACTCGGTTCATGAGATCCATGAAAACCGCTGGAGCATTGGTCATCCCAAATGGCATCACTAAGAACTCGTAATGCCCATATCGTGTCCTGAAAGCAGTCTTGGACACATCTGCATCTCTAACACGCAACTGATGATAACCAGATCGCAGGTCGATCTTGGAGAACACTGAAGCTCCCTGCAACTGGTCAAATAAATCCTCTATCCTCGGCAGTGGATACTTGTTCTTCACTGTGACCCTGTTGAGCTCTCGGTAATCGATGCACAGTCTCATACTGCCATCCTTATTCTTCACAAATAACACCGGAGCTCCCCACGGAGAAAAACTAGGACGAACAAAGCCTTTCTCTAAAAACTCCTGAATCTGCTCCTTCAACTCTTTCATCTCGGTAGGAGCAAGTCTGTACGGTGCCTTAGAGATAGGCACGGTGTCTGGCACTAAGTCGATGCTGAACTCCACATCTCTCACTGGTGGAATTCCTGCAACATCCTCCGGAAAGACATCCGGAAAGTCACGAACCACCTCTATCTCTGATAATGATATGCTAGATGGCTCTGAAGTCGTGACGATACTCGCTAGAAACCCCTGGCAACCCCGTCTCAACAACTTCCTCGCCTGAATATGAGATATCACCTGAGGAATATCACTGCTCTGAGATGCATGAAAAGTGAACGGGTCGCCTACTGTAGGTCTCACTGACACTGATCTCCGACGAAAATCAATCGAAGCTCCATTGACTGTCAACCAGTCCATGCCCAAAATCAAATCGAATCCACTCAATGGCAAAACCACCACATCTGCTCGAATGGAGTGTCCCTGCAGCTCCAACTCCAGTCCTCGAATAACCTTCGAGGTAGAAATAATCTGCCCTGACGACATAGTAACATCATACCCACTGTCACTACTCTCAGGTGTGATGCCTACCCGCCTGATAAACTCCAAAGAGATAAACGAATGCGTAGCCCCTGAATCTAGCAACGCAAACGTGGAGTTGCCTCCAACTAGAATTCTCCCTGCACACAGAAAATTCCCAACAGTTTCATACCACTACTAAATTTTCCCCAACGAGTCACTACAAATTCTTAATTCTAATCACAAGTAAAACATGCTTCATATTCTAACATGCAGTTAAATAACCCAAATAACAACAAATTCCAAATTAAAGACGAAATTTTAACCAAAGGAAAATTATTAAAATGTTAGGGGTAAGATATACCGGTGATCAAGGAGGTGTCTGGATCTACCTCCTCGGCCTGCATCACAAACACCCTACCAGCGGTGTTCTTCTTCCTCGGGCAGTTAGCTATCTGATGCCCTGGCTCCCTACAGTGGTAGCAAACTCCTGCTCCCAATAGACAAGGTCCCGAATGCATCTTCTGACACTTCGGGCAAGTAGGATAAGCTATGGCATTAGGGGCCCCGCCCCTCTGCTGCTGCGGCCTCTGCTGCTGTGGCCTCTGCTGTGGATTCGGGCCCTTAGCCGGCCCAGTAAACTGCTTCTTCGCAGGAGGCTGCGAAGATGGTCGCTGATACCCAGCCTGAAACTGCCTCTTCCCTTGCTGCTCTCTCTGAATCTCTCTCCGACCCTCCTCGGAACGCAAGACTCTACTTGTAGCACCAAGAACTTCTAAAATTTGAAAATCATGCCTAAAATTATTTTCAGTATTTATATTTTAAATTTCTTGAAGTTAATTGTTTAAGTTTCAGTTAAAGTTAGCCTTGCTTGACTTATTTGAATTAAATGCCTTGAACTGTTTAGTTAGTAATTTTTATCCAGGCAGGCGACGACGGTGGGCTTCGGTGGCTTATTTTCAAGATTTTTAATTTTAAGATTTTAAGTTAGAGGTAAAAGGGGGGGTTTTGGCCAAAAATGCAAATTTTGAAATTTTAGGGGTCAAAAAGCAATTTTATCATTTTCTTGGGTTATTTCCTAAATTTCCCATAAAATAGGATTTTATTAAATCCGGGTTAGTGGAATTTCAATCAAAATGTTGTGAGTTGAAATTTTAAATTTAGAAGTTTGAAAATAGCAAAAAGTTTGAGGTAAAAAGTTTTAATAGTACAAGTAGTACTTTTGCTAGTACAAGTGGAATTTTAAAACACTACACACAATACACACAATACACTACACTTTTAATTTACACTATCATTAAAACATTTCAATTAAAAAAAAAATCAAAACACAAACCCTAACTCCCAAACCCTAACCTAGCCGCCTCCTCCCCTCTCCCTTGAAGAAGACCGCTCGCCGCCGCCAGCCACCCGTCCGCCGCCGCCTGCCGCCGTTCCCAGCCGCCGGAGAAGCCCCTAGGTGCTTAGCTTGGTGTGTTGGTTGAAATCCCACCTTCTTCTCCTCTCCTTGATTTCGAGTTCTAGGTATTTTTGGTAAAGGCAAGTGTAGCTACTCCTTTGGGCTCACATTCAAGCAATATCTACCCCCACCCTTATGATTTCTTGCAATATTTTCGAGAATGCATGTTGTTAGAAGGTTAGGGTTTCGAATTTTTCATGTTTAGGGGCTGATTTTTTCTAAATATGTTAGGGAGTTGAGTTTATGTGGATTAATGTTGAGTATATGTGCATTGACATGGAATTAATTGAGTGTCCTTGCCAAAATTCGAAATTTCAGATTGTATATGGACCTAATTTTCGAAATGTTGCATGTGTAGGGGCTGAAATTTATTTGATGTTGAAGTATTTAATGGTCTTGCATTGGTCTTGATTGATTGTTCAACATTTTGGAGTTTTGATGGTTAAATCTTGTTGTTCTTGTTATGTGTTGTGAAAGTGTGGATTGAGTGTAGCCCAAGTGTTTGGGAAAAGTCCTAAGAGAAGGTATTGGAGGTGTTTGGGTGTTTGGTGTGGAGATAAGTTGAGGGAAGTGGCTAAGTGTTTGAATTGTTGGAAATGGGAAGGTGAGAAGTGCAGGGCAGTACTGTTCGGGGCAGGGCAGGTCTGGTCTGAGGTCTGGGCAGGGTTTGGTCTGAACCATAGTAAAGTTCGTGTCGTTGTGGTCGCGTCGACATAAAATGGGCTCGAATCGGATAAGAATTGAGTGAGTTATGGATTTTACAAAATTGGGTGCAAGTGTAGATTTTTCCTTTGAATAGGGGCTGTCCGATTTTTGTGTTTTGTAAATTTGCTCTTTTGATCTTTTGATGATACCACCTATTCCTTGGGATGATTTGGAGGGTTTGTTGAGTGTCGGTTCAAGCGGGACGGGTTTTGGATAAGGCATGACAAAGTTAAGGGCTTTTCGGTTTACTTGCTCGAGTTAAGTCAAGTTTGAGGATTTTGTTGGGTAAGTTGTCTTCTTTGGACTTAGGGGCAGCCACTCATCCACCTTAAACTCACATTTTCGAGTCGAGTCTCATGTCTTAAAGATTGCTTATTCATGTGCATTTGACGTGTTCTTGAGTTTAATAAAGAAAAAGGAAGTTTACTTGTTTGCATGCCATTTAATGTATGAGTTGAGTCTTTATAAATGAAAAGGGAAAAGAAAGCAAATATTTATGAATAAAGTGATCTGTTTGTGACAAGAGGGGTGTTGCTAGGCCGGGGGATGCCTCGGTCTACTCACCAAGAGGTTATAGAGGTTAGGCAAGGAGCAAGAGACATCTTGTTTACCCTTGCCACAGAGGGGCAATGTGGGATCGGGAGGCATCTCGGTCTCCTTGCCATAGAGGGGTTAAGTTCGTCGGGAGAAATCTCGTCGTCTTGCCGGCATAGTGCACTGCAGCCATGATCATGATCGAAACAGAGGGTCACAAATCAGGGATCGGATTTCTAAGAGGAAAAAGTAAAGAAAAGTTTAAAAGTTAAAGTTTCACAATTTTAGTTGACTCATTTTTCATTGATGTCAGTCTTTCAGTTATGCATGAGTCTAAGTTGAATGTTATGAAAGTTAAAGTTTATCATAGTGTGAGTTCATTAATGCATGATTTCTATATCTTTCTAGTTTCATGCATATTACAGTTTAAGTTGAGTTTTTGCATCACGTATTTTAAACCCTTGTTATTATCCTAGTTATGCTTGTTGAGTCTTTAGACTCACTATGCTTGAATGTTTGCAGGTGAGGATTTTGTGGAGGAGACGGAGGGGCGTGATCTACTGGGATGAGGCCATCGGTAGTGCAAGGCCCAGTGACCGTTGCTTCCTTTTAGTTTATGTTTTTCCGCACAGTTATCGAATTTGTAATAATGAAGTATTATTTGAGATCTTGTAGTATTTATAGCCAGGATGTGCATTCCCTGTGCTACAGCTTATGTTTTGAAGTACGTTTTCCGCTTTTGCAAGTTTATGATTATCGTTGGAATTAATTTTAAATGCTTTAGTTTACTTTATGCTGTAACCGGGAGGTGGTTACTAGGATTGCATGTTTATGTTTAACGCACTTAAGTTTTGAAGTCAATTTTCTTTCCTTATTTAAATTGTTGTTTGAGTCTTGATGGCTTATTTGTTTTACAAATAGGTCATGGCAAAATTTTTAAAAATCCGTAATTTTCCTTTATTTTAATTATAGTCTAGTAGCGAGTAGTTAGGGTCGTTTCAATTGGTATCAGAGCGCGGTCTTGGTTTGGGCTGAGCCTACTGCCGGTTGCTGAAACTCAGGGGATCTCGCCTCAAAGTCTGTAAGATTTAAGTTTAATGTCTCTATCTGTTTAAGTTTTGATGTATTAGTTTCTTGAGTTATTGAGAAGTTTAAATTTGAAGTAAAAATATTTTCTAAGGCATGAAATTTGAATGTTGGATTTTCTCAATGCGTTTAGATGGCTCGTCGTCATGATCCGCGTGCAGTTACGCCTCCACCGCCTCCACCGGCGCCGCAGGTGGATATAGGAGGGCAGGTGCTAGCAGGATTGGCCCGTATCCTCGAGCGTCATGTGGATGCTCCTGTTGCTAGATCGGAGACTACTTATGAGCAGTTTCGGAAGATGAATCCGAAGGACTTCGCTGGCACCACTGATCCGTTGATAGCGGAGGGTTGGATCCGCTCCCTTGAGGTGATCTTTCGCTATATGCAGATGGGAGATCCAGATAGAGTGAGATGTGCTGTGTTTCTCCTCCAGGATGATGCCGCCCTCTGGTGGGAGGGTATGGAGAAGATTGTGAACCCAGCTACTCTACCTTGGGCTGAGTTCAAGAAGTTGTTCTTTGAGAAGTACTTTACTGCTGATGTGAGAGCCCATTTGAAGACGGAGTTTATGAGCTTGAGGCAGGGTGATCTGTCGGTAGCCCAGTTCGTGGTGAAGTTTGAGAGAGGCTGCCATTTCGTGCCGTTGATTGGAGATGATGAGAAAGAGAAGCTGGAGCACTTTCTTGTAGGGCTTCGACCTACTATCCGTAGGGATGTGCTGATGGCTGAGCCATCTGATTATGCTTCAGCACTGAGGCGTGCCTTGAGGTCCGAGCAGACGCTGAGAGATATTAGCGCGGAGGCGCATGGCAAGAGGCCCTTCCCTCATCAGGGCCACTCTCAGCAGCAGCAGCACGGCAAGAAGCCGTATCATGGGTCCCCGAGACAGCAGGGACAGCAGGCACCGCAGGGGCGTCAGGCCCAGAGACAGGTTCCTCCCAAGGCTGGGGAGAAGCCTATTTGTCAGTTTTGCCATCGTCCGCATTTTGGGAAGTGTTTGAAGGATGCTGGAGTTTGCTTCAAGTGCAAGAAGCCAGGACATATGTCTACCCATTGTCCAGAGCTGAGGAGGCCCGTGCAGGGCAGAGTGTTCGTGATGGAGGCCGAGCAGGCCGACCCAGACACTACTCTTCTCGCAGGTAATATCTTAACTTTTGGGTTAGAGCAGTTAAAGATTTTTTTTGATGCATGCGACTCTAAATCTTTGCTTGTTTGAGGTTTTACTCTAGTAACTTGTTGCATGCCTTAGGACCTTTGACTGTTTAGCATGAATAGTATCTTGTTTGGGAATTGTTGAATTAGAATGAGCCTAAGTAGAACTCGTGGTTTTAACTTCAACCTTTCGTCATTGTAACTACTGCTATGCAGGTAGGATTGTTGTGGCAGGCGTAGCCACGAGGGCCTTATTAGACTCAGGGGCTACCCATTCCTTTATATCGGAGTCTTTTGCCCTTGAGAGGGGCATTCAGAGCGAGGAATTGGAGGTTGGATTCTCAGTTACTATCCCCTCAGGGGAAGAGCTATCCACCAGGAGCTTGGTGAGAGACCTTGTATTGCTTTTGCAGGGTCAGTCAGTGGTAGCAGACCTCATAGTGCTACCTTTGCCAGAGTTTGACCTGATTCTTGGGATGGATTGGATGACGAAGAATGCGGTGATGATAGATTTTCAGCAGAGGTCAGTACTAGTCAGGCCTGAGGGCGAGGAACCGTTTTGGTTTGAGGCTGCTAAGAGCTTGAGGAAGACTCGAGTCATTTCTACTTTGCAAGCTCAGAGGCTTGTACTTAGTGGGTGTGAGTCATTTCTAGCCAGTTTATCTTTGACAGAGCTGCCAGAGCGACCAGTTATTTCTGATGTGGCTATCGTCAGGGAGTTTGAGGATGTGTTCCCTAGCGATGTTGTGGGAATTCCGCCCGATAGAGAAGTGGAGTTCTCTATAGATTTGATTCCCGGTACTGTGCCTATCTCCAAGGCACCGTACAGATTGGCTCCTACCGAAATGAAGGAGTTAAAAGAGCAGATTCAAGAGTTGCTTGACAAGGGATTCATTCGCCCTAGTTTCTCCCCATGGGGCGCACCAGTTCTCTTCGTTAAGAAGAAGGACGGTAGTCTAAGATTGTGCATAGACTACCGAGGTTTGAACGGAGTGACTGTGAAGAACAAGTACCCATTACCTAGGATCGAGGACCTCTTCGATCAATTGCAAGGTGCATCCGTCTTTTCGAAGATTGATCTTCGTTCAGGTTATCACCAGTTGAAGGTGAAGGAGTCAGATGTGGCGAAGACAGCTTTTAGGACTCGTTACGGTCATTACGAGTTCCTTGTGATGCCGTTTGGGATGACGAATGCGCCAGCGGTTTTCATGGATCTTATGAACCGCGTGTTTCAGCCTTACTTGGACCGCTTTGTCATTGTTTTCATCGATGACATCCTCATTTATTCGAAGGATAGAGTGGAGCATGAACAACATTTGAGGACCGTTCTTGAGGTGCTTCGAGAGCACAAGTTGTTGGCCAAGTTTGATAAGTGTGAATTCTGGTTGGAGAAAGTTGCTTTCTTGGGTCATATTATTTCTAAGAGCGGTATGGAAGTAGACCCTTCAAAGGTTCAAGCAGTGAAGGAGTGGTCTATACCGAGGAGCGCGTCTGAGATTCGCAGTTTTCTTGGATTAGCCGGTTATTACCGAAAATTTATCAAGGGTTTTTCCTCCATTGCTGTGCCTATGACAGCGTTGACTAAGAAGAACGCCAAGTTTGTTTGGAGTGCCGAGTGTCAAAGGAGCTTTGATACTTTGAAGGAAGCTCTTACGACAGCGCCAGTGTTGACCATGCCATCCGGGCAAGGTGATTTTGTGGTGTATACTGATGCTTCCAAGTTGGGATTGGGAGCAGTTCTGATGCAGCGAGACAGAGTTATTGCCTATGCTTCTAGGCAATTGAAGGAGCACGAGAAGAACTACCCTACTCATGACTTAGAGTTGGCAGCGGTAGTGTTTGCTCTTAAGATTTGGAGACACTATCTTTACGGAGAGAAGAGTCAGATCTTCACAGACCACAAAAGCCTCAAGTACTTCTTCACCCAGAAGGAGTTGAATATGAGGCAGCGTAGGTGGTTAGAGTTGGTGAAGGACTATGACTGCAATATTAGCTACCACCCTGGTAAAGCTAATGTGGTTGCAGATGCTTTGAGCAGGAAGACTGCAGTGATTACCTCCTTGTCAGTGTCTAGACCGTTGCAGGTTGAGATTCAGAGGTATGGTCTTGAGTTTTATGCGAGTGGTAGAGCTCCCCGTTTGTCTTCCCTTAGTGTGCAGACTACACTTTTTGATCGTATCCGTGCAGCGCAGTCAGTTGATGAGCAGATCAGGAAGTGGAGACAGAGGGACGAAGAGAAAGGCAACGGTTTGTATGCTGTGGTAGATGGGATTGTGAGGTACAGAGGTAGATTTTGGGTTCCCGCAGGTGATTCTCTGCGAGTTACTATCATGGCAGAGGCACATACATCGCCGTACTCAATCCACCCTGGTAGTACGAAGATGTATCGGGATCTTCAGCAGCTTTATTGGTGGCCAGGCATGAAAAGTGACATTGCCCGATTCGTGTCAGAATGCCTGACATGCCAGCAGGTTAAGGCGGAGCATCAGAGACCCACCGGTTTGCTTAAGCCTCTCCCTATTCCTGAGTGGAAATGGGAGAATATCACCATGGACTTTGTGGTGGGATTGCCGAAGACAGTGAGAGGTTCAAATGCTATTTGGGTTATTGTAGACCGTCTCACTAAGTCGGCTCACTTTTTACCGGTGAAGATGACTTTCACGATGACTCAGTTCGTGGAGTTGTATATCCGGGAGATAGTCAGACTACATGGTATTCCAGTCTCCATAGTGTCTGATAGAGATCCACGGTTTACTTCGTCTTTTTGGAAGAGTCTTCATTCTGCTATGGGTACGAAGCTACTTTTTAGCACCGCCTTTCACCCGCAGAATGATGGCCAGTCAGAGAGGGTGATTCAGATTTTGGAGGATCTTTTGAGGGCATGTGCTATTGATTTTCAAGGTAGTTGGGAGTCGAGACTACCACTAGTGGAATTCGCGTATAATAACAGTTTTCAGTCTACTATTGGCATGGCTCCCTACGAGGCACTATATGGGAGGAAGTGTAGATCTCCAGTGTTGTGGGATGAGATAGGTGAGAGATCATACTTTGGTCCGGAGATTGTTCAGTTGACCACCGAGGTAGTGGCTAAGATCCGTGATAGGATGGGGACTGCCCAGAGTAGGCAGAAGAGCTATGCTGATCACCGGAGGAGAGACTTGGAGTTCTCGGTGGGTGATCATGTTTTTATCCGTTTTGCACCCATGAAGGGTGTGATGAGGTTTGGAAAGAAAGGGAAGTTGGCACCGAGGTTCATAGGGCCCTTCGAAATTTTGGATAGGGTAGGGGTACTGGCTTATAGAGTGGCCTTGCCGCCTAACCTTGATAAGATCCATAATGTCTTCCATGTGTCGATGTTGAGGAGGTACATCTCGAACCCATCCCATGTGCTTAGTTCGGAACCGCTTCAGCTATCTCCTCACTTGACCTATGAGGAGAAGCCCATCCGGATTTTGGATAGACAGGAGAGAAGACTCCGTAACAAGTCGATTCCAATGATCAAGGTGAGATGACAGAACCATTCGGATGAAGAGGCCACTTGGGAAGCAGAAGCAGATATCAGAGTTCGATATCCGAAGCTTTTTGGTAAGTTTTAATTTCGAGGACGAAATTTCTTATTAGGGAGGGAGGAATTGTAGCACCAAGAACTTCTAAAATTTGAAAATCATGCCTAAAATTATTTTCAGTATTTATATTTTAAATTTCTTGAAGTTAATTGTTTAAGTTTCAGTTAAAGTTAGCCTTGCTTGACTTATTTGAATTAAATGCCTTGAACTGTTTAGTTAGTAATTTTTATCCAGGCAGGCGACGACGGTGGGCTTCGGTGGCTTATTTTCAAGATTTTTAATTTTAAGATTTTAAGTTAGAGGTAAAAGGGGGGGTTTTGGCCAAAAATGCAAATTTTGAAATTTTAGGGGTCAAAAAGCAATTTTATCATTTTCTTGGGTTATTTCCTAAATTTCCCATAAAATAGGATTTTATTAAATCCGGGTTAGTGGAATTTCAATCAAAATGTTGTGAGTTGAAATTTTAAATTTAGAAGTTTGAAAATAGCAAAAAGTTTGAGGTAAAAAGTTTTAATAGTACAAGTAGTACTTTTGCTAGTACAAGTGGAATTTTAAAACACTACACACAATACACACAATACACTACACTTTTAATTTACACTATCATTAAAACATTTCAATTAAAAAAAAAATCAAAACACAAACCCTAACTCCCAAACCCTAACCTAGCCGCCTCCTCCCCTCTCCCTTGAAGAAGACCGCTCGCCGCCGCCAGCCACCCGTCCGCCGCCGCCTGCCGCCGTTCCCAGCCGCCGGAGAAGCCCCTAGGTGCTTAGCTTGGTGTGTTGGTTGAAATCCCACCTTCTTCTCCTCTCCTTGATTTCGAGTTCTAGGTATTTTTGGTAAAGGCAAGTGTAGCTACTCCTTTGGGCTCACATTCAAGCAATATCTACCCCCACCCTTATGATTTCTTGCAATATTTTCGATAATGCATGTTGTTAGAAGGTTAGGGTTTCGAATTTTTCATGTTTAGGGGCTGATTTTTTCTAAATATGTTAGGGAGTTGAGTTTATGTGGATTAATGTTGAGTATATGTGCATTGACATGGAATTAATTGAGTGTCCTTGCCAAAATTCAAAATTTCAGATTGTATATGGACCTAATTTTCGAAATGTTGCATGTGTAGGGGCTGAAATTTATTTGATGTTGAAGTATTTAATGGTCTTGCATTGGTCTTGATTGATTGTTCAACATTTTGGAGTTTTGATGGTTAAATCTTGTTGTTCTTGTTATGTGTTGTGAAAGTGTGGATTGAGTGTAGCCCAAGTGTTTGGGAAAAGTCCTAAGAGAAGGTATTGGAGGTGTTTGGGTGTTTGGTGTGAAGATAAGTTGAGGGAAGTGGCTAAGTGTTTGAATTGTTGGAAATGGGAAGGTGAGAAGTGCAGGGCAGTACTGTTCGGGGCAGGGCAGGTCTGGTCTGAGGTCTGGGCAGGGTTTGGTCTGAACCATAGTAAATTTCGTGTCGTTGTGGTCGCGTCAACATAAAATGGGCTCGAATCGGATAAGAATTGAGTGAGTTATGGATTTTACAAAATTGGGTGCAAGTGCAGATTTTTCCTTTGAATAGGGGCTGTCCGATTTTTGTGTTTTGTAAATTTGCTCTTTTGATCTTTTGATGATACCACCTATTCCTTGGGATGATTTGGAGGGTTTGTTGAGTGTCGGTTCAAGCGGGACGGGTTTTGGATAAGGCATGACAAAGTTAAGGGCTTTTCGGTTTACTTGCTCGAGTTAAGTCAAGTTTGAGGATTTTGTTGGGTAAGTTGTCTTCTTTGGACTTAGGGGCAGCCACTCATCCACCTTAAACTCACATTTTCGAGTCGAGTCTCATGTCTTAAAGATTGCTTATTCGTGTGCATTTGACGTGTTCTTGAGTTTAATAAAGAAAAAGGAAGTTTACTTGTTTGCATGTCATTTAATGTATGAGTTGAGTCTTTATAAATGAAAAGGGAAAAGAAAGCAAATATTTATGAATGAAGTGATCTGTTTGTGACAAGAGGGTTGTTGCTAGGCCGGGGGATGCCTCGGTCTACTCACCAAGAGGTTATAGAGGTTAGGCAAGGAACAAGAGACATCTTGTTTACCCTTGCCACAGAGGGGCAATGTGGGATCGGGAGGCATCTCGGTCTCCTTGCCATAGAGGGGTTAAGTTCGTCGGGAGAAATCTCGTCGTCTTGCCGGCATAGTGCACTGCAGCCATGATCATGATCGAAACAGAAGGTCACAAATCAGGGATCGGATTTCTAAGAGGAAAAAGTAAAGAAAAGTTTAAAAGTTAAAGTTTCACAATTTTAGTTGACTCGTTTTGCATTGATGTAAGTCTTTCAGTTATGCATGAGTCTAAGTTGAATGTTATGAAAGTTAAAGTTTATCATAGTGTGAGTTCATTAATGCATGATTTCTATATCTTTCTAGTTTCATGCATATTACAGTTTAAGTTGAGTTTTTGCATCACGTATTTTAAACCCTTGTTATTATCCTAGTTATGCTTGTTGAGTCTTTAGACTCACTATGCTTGAATGTTTGCAGGTGAGGATTTTGTGGAGGAGACGGAGGGGCGTGATCTACTGGGATGAGGCCATCGGTAGTGCAAGGCCCAGTGACCGTTGCTTCCTTTTAGTTTATGTTTTTCCGGACAGTTATCGAATTTGTAATAATGAAGTATTATTTGAGATCTTGTAGTATTTATAGCCAGGATGTGCATTCCCTGTGCTACAGCTTAGTTTTGAAGTACGTTTTCCGCTTTTGCAAGTTTATGATTATCGTTGGAATTAATTTTAAATGCTTTAGTTTACTTTATGCTGTAACCGGGAGGTGGTTACTAGGATTGCATGTTTATGTTTAACGCACTTAAGTTTTGAAGTCAATTTTCTTTCCTTATTTAAATTGCTGTTTGAGTCTTGATGGCTTATTTGTTTTACAAATAGGTCATGGCAAAATTTTTAAAAATCCGTAATTTTCCTTTATTTTAATTATAGTCTAGTAGCGAGTAGTTAGGGTCGTTTCACTACTGACTGCAGACTCATAAGTAAGGACGTCTGCCATGCGAACATCATGCTTGATATCCGCCTTCAAACCCTCCACAAACTGCCTCAACTTCTCTGGTGGACTATCTGAAATCAGAGGCACAAAGTGACAGCCCCTCTCGAACTGTCTCACATACTCAACCACTGTCTTGTCCCCCTGACGGAGACTCATAAACTCACGGATCATGCGACTGCGCACATCCTCAGTGAAGTACTTGGCGTAGAAGATACGCCTAAACTCTGCCCATGTCAGTGTAGGAAGGTGAACTCCTCTGGCAGCACCCTTCCACCAAAGCGCTGCGTCACCCCGCAGCATGTACGTCGCACAGTTCACCCTGTCGGTGTCTGTGATCCCCATATAAGCAAAGATGGACTCCAGAGAGCGAATCCATCCCTCAGCCACCAAAGGATCGGTGGTACCAACAAACTCCTTGGGTCCCTTCTTCTGGAACCTCTCAGCAACGTCCTCCTTATGAGACAACCTAGGACGAGTAGCCTGCTGCTCTAACATTGCAGTAATCCCTGCCATCATATTCGCATTGGCCTGCTCCAATGCTGCTAGAGGGTTCTGCGGAGGTGGAGGTGGAGGTGTAGGTGGAGATCCCCCACGTCTGTTCATCGGTCTAGGAGGCATTCTGCACCACCACATATTTCTTTACGTAAATCGCCATGCATAACTAAGTTGTTTAAAATTAATGCTAACTTAAATTCTAAAAATTAAATCATGCTATAAACACTTAAAACTTACAGACCGGTAGCGTGGATTTCTGAGCTCGCATAGCAGTAATGACCCCTCCAAGAACCGTGCTCTGATACCAACTGAAACGACCCTAACTCTATAATTAATAAATAAATATGCGGAAATTTTTTTTTTTATATACTTACTAAATAAAATATGTGCGTATATGCCCATACATATATGCACAGAATAAAAAGATTTAAAAATAAATAAATAAATAAATAACTTAAATAAAAATGCATTCCTTAAATAAAATAAATATCTGAGTCAAACATTTAATTAAAAAAATACTGCATAAGAAAAATGATGTAAATTTTGCATGCACTGAAAATATTCAAATAAAATATTCAAAACTCACAACCACTGAAAAATAATATAAAATATGTAACATACTGACATAATCAAAAACATGCATGTGACTCAGACATCTATCACGGTCACGGGGTCACTGCATGTCCGCTCATAGGTCCTCGCCGCCGGTAGGAGCTACATCCTCCTCTACGAACTCACCTGCACCATACCAGTGTAGTGAGCCTAGAGGCCCAACATGCTAACATAACAAGGGTTTAAAATAATTTAAAACAATTAAATATTAATACATAACATATACATGAATGAGCATGCTTAAAAATATCATGGCATAAACATAACTTAAATTAACTTAAATAACATAGACATACATAATACATAACATTGTTGAGCAAGGTAATTTTCTAACATCGCATGGTTGTATCCGTAGTGTAACCTTAAATCATACATTAAATACTGATCAGCGTGGAAACCAACGTACGTGGCGATGACGAATCACCTCTTAAATTGGCAGTAAACTGCCCTTCAATAGTTCACATATGGGGACGAATCCCCCTTAAATTGTCACACTACTTCAACTTCCAACATAAAATATTTTATTATTGCTCAACCTTAAACATTTAATTATGCATAAAATTATTTCATGAATGCATGTACTTAAATAAAATTGTGTGTCCTTCATATATATTTAATTTAATTTCTTACTAACATATAAATATTAAAATAACTTCAATGCATAAAAATAATTAAATATATAATCAGGACACATGCAAATTTCTCATGGATGGTCCTGGACTGCTGGCCCTAACACTCAAGCCCAATTACTTAAATCTGGCCCAATAACATACTTAAGCCCAATAAAATTGTTCTAAGCCCAATTAAAATAATTTAAAGCCCATAAAACATTCTAGGCCCAATAACAACTTAAACTGGCCCAATGGGCCCAAAAGCCCAAAGACTGGCTCAATAACTTTTATGGGCTCAAAAGCCCATAAAATTAATGGACTAACTTAATTAAAATTTTAAAAGCCCAAATAATTTAGAGTCCAAATAATTTTATTTCTAATTAATTGGCCCAAAAACCAATTAATTCATAAAATACTTTAAAAATAAAAAGACTCGAGCCCGGCCCACCGAACCCGGACCCGGACCAACTTAACCCGACCCACTACCCTACTGACCCGACCCGGACCACCACTGAAACCCTAGAACCCGACGCCCTATCTCTTCTCGGCTGCGGCCGTGAGCAGCAGCCACTCCGTGGCTGCTGCCGGCCTGCTCCGGCCGCCCCTGGCCGGAGCGCCACCGCCCAGACGTAGCCCACGTCTGGGCGGACCTGACCTGACCTGACCCAGCCCCAGCCCCCATGCAGCCTGGACCATCGAACCCGAAGCCCTTTTTCCCGAAACCCTAGACTGCACCTTCCTCGGCCGAACTGCTCTTCCAAGGTTCTAGGCTTGTTTGGCTCGAGCCACTCGAGCCATTCCAGCCTAGACCTCTTCTACACCACCTACTGGACCTGACCAGCAGCTAATACCGATCCAAGAGTGATAAAAACGTGAGATGAATGAACCACGAATACATAAGCTTCAACCCACAAAAATCAAATCGTTTTTCTGAAAATTATTTGAAAGAATCTGATGCATACACATCCACACTAATACTCACTGATATAGTACGAAATTTTTGAGAAAGAAACATGTCTTTCACCGTAGAAATCGATTGAGCACGTACGTAGAACGTTTCCGGGACGACGAACGACCAACTTGGAGCTTGAACAACCAAGGCTATGGGATTTTTCTTGTGGGAAGCCGATGAAGATGATGAATGGAGGGGAGGGAGGCGGCTGATGGCTTTTGGTCGATGGGTTTGGGGTAGATTAGGTTAGAGTTTTTAATTTAATTAAAATAGGTTTTTAGGAAATTAAATATATTAATAAGGATTTTAATATATAAAATACATAACTAAAAAAATCTAATTAAGAAAAGAAATCTGATAAATATCTTAGATATATTAAAATCTCGAAATATCAATTTAATGGAATTTTAAAAATACTAAAAAGTCAATATTTTGGCTTATTTTGAATAAAAAATGGACTCCTAAAATTATATAAAATTAAATACTAAAAATTTTGAGATAATAAAACTCAAAATAATATTTTAGGGCTCTAAAAAGGCTCATGAAATTAATTGGCTAGAAAGTTGTCATCTCGTCCGTCCACGGTCCCGTCTACGCGATAAAATAATTAAAATACTAAAAATCATAAAAATCACTAATTATGGGTTAAATGCTTAAAAATAAATTAAATCATGCACAAATAATTCACATAATTATTTAACCCATAAATCTAAAATTTAAATAATTAAATATCCTAATTATGCATGCGGATTTACGTATTTAAAATACCGGGTGTTACAATCGGACCCTTTGAGATATTGGACAGAGTAGGGGCACTTGCTTATTGGGTGGCCTTGCCGCCTAACCTTGAAGGAGTCAATAATGTCTTCCACGTGTCGATGTTGAGGAAGTACATCTCAAATTCGTCTCATGTGCTCAGCTTGGAGCCTCTTCAGTTATCTCCTCACATGACGTATGAGGAGAGGCCCATCCGGATTTTGGATAGACAGGAGAGGAGACTCCGTAACAAGTCGATTCCAATGATCAAGGTGAGATGACAGAATCATTCGGATGAAGAGGCCACTTGGGAGGCAGAGGCAGATATCAGAGCTCGCTATCCGGAACTATTTGGTAAGTCTTGAATTTCGAGGACGAAATTTCATATTAGGGAGGGAGGAACTGTGACGCCTAAAATTTCCATAATTTGAATTTTATGCCAAAAATCTGTTTTAATATTTATAATTTTAATTTTCAGTATTAATTTTCTAAAAAAATATGTTTCCCGCGCATTTGAGCTTATTTTTAAATTTTTGTGAAAATTTACTTATTTTTAAAAAAATTTCGGACCAGTAAAATCCAAATTTAATATTTTTAAATTAGAACCTGGAACTTGTATTTTATTTATTGTCAATTAAATTCCTAACTTTTAGTTCCTACGTTTAATTAGCATTTTTAGAGTTTTGTAGTATTTTCCCTTCTATTTATTTAGCCCTTAGAAAATCCCAATTTAAAATATACAACCCTAGCTTCTAATTTATACAGACGCACACACTATCGTCTAAACACACACACACCGCACGAACAGGGAATGAAATCCCCTTCTCTTCTCCTTATTCGATCCGCCAGCCTTCTTCACGAGAGCTTCCATTTTTTTTCCTCTTCAAGTAAATCGATCCTAGGATAGTTGGTGACGATGCTCGATTTTAGCTTTCTTCCAGCTCTTCTTCCCCAGCCTTGCGATTGGCCGCAGCTCACAAATCTGCTTCCATCGGTTTTCTTTGCCTATTCTAGATAGGCAAGATTATGGTTTCATTGCTCACCTAGTATATTATTTATGTGTGTTTTGATTGGTGATAGGTTTTGTGCATTTCATTTTTTTGAAAATATGTATGAATGCGTGCCCCTGTATTTTCTTCAAATCATGGCATGAAGCTTTTTGGTTGTTTATTGTTTGGAAACTGATTTAATAATGTTAAAGGTTGAGGAATGGTTGATTTTGAAGCATTTGAAAGGTAATGCAATGGAAAGTTGCTTATGTTCGAAATTTTTCCAGTTTTCTTGACAAGTTATTTTCGAAAATTGATGTTATTGATGATGATGATTGGTTGGTGATGTAGGAGCTACCATGGGTGATACGTAGTTCACATGGTAGCGTTAGAAGGGATGAATTTGGAATGCGGTATTGGCTTGGAGGTTTCGAACTAGCCAGTTAACTTAGGGACTCGGTTTGAGGATGGCTGGGAATGCCGTCGAGCTTTGTTTTGGTGAGTTTGTGGGGCTGGTTTAGTGGTGTGAATGGGTCTAATGCACTGGTTATGGTCCTAGTTCTTTGGTTTGGGAGATGGGAGTCAACTCGCTAAGGTTTTCATTGGACAGGTAACTAAGTCATGGGCAGAATTGGAGGTTGTGCGGGTGCTGTCCGGGAATGAGCACTTATAACAGGGTTAGAGTCTGGATTTAGTGAAGGGATCGGGGTTGGTGGTACTTAGGGAAACGACTTTTCGAACGGAATTCAACTTGGTTGAGTTTTCCCTAGCCTTTTTTTCCTTATGTACCTCCATTATTTTTTAATTAAAAAACCTACTTTATCATAAATTTGGTGACTTTATAGTATTGATTTTTTTATTATTATTAAAAAATTTTATTTAAAATTATTTTTCTTATGTATCATATAGACAATATATGAGTATTAAATATTATTAATGAAGAAGATATTTAAAAAATAATATGCAAAACAATTTTTTTTATATCAAATATTAATTTTAGTGAACTTGTATTGTAATGATGATTCTTGTTAATGGCGTACTTTGTTTGGGTGTAATTTTTTTTTTTTTAATGTTAACTAGAGGATATATTCTGAAATAAAAAGTAAAAACGAAAACTTAATTTTAAATTTTAATTATTAGATAGTTTATCACAAAATTTAATTAAATTTTACTGAAAGAAATGGTGAAAAATTATCGATATTTTGTATACCGTATTAAAACTTGGGACAAAATACAAACAATACTAAATATACTAATAATTATTTTTGTTATTGTATCCTTTTTTATATTTAAATAATATTAAAGTTTACGATCAAACGTGAATTTTTATCCACTAATAGATAATAGATTATAGATAGATAAAATCGTAAATTTAGATATTTGGAAAAAAAAATTTAAATGTTTATTAGCAATTATAACAGTTTTATTTGTTCTAAACCTTTAATACTTATCTTTTCTTTTCTGCAAGAGTAATATTTTCCTACCCCTTCTAATACCCACGTCTCAAGGAACCTGCATCACGTTTCTCATTCAGCGACTAAAAGAAGTCTTTCTCTTAATTTACTCCATTCTCAGATATTCCCAGCCCTTTCACTCCGGGCTCTTGATTCCAAATCTTATCACCCAATCTTTTCACGTCGGGCTCTCGGATCCTAATCAATCATGAAATTTTACTCCAATGTAGGGTTGGTTGTTCTTCTGTAAAATTCATGTTTGGCATTGAGCTTAATTCGTTCTTGCGGTGCATATGCTCTTAGTAACATTTATTCAGTGTTGCAATCATTTTTAGTTATAGGATTTTCAGATCCTGTTTCCGATCCAGTAGCCGCAAAATGACAGAAACACCAGTGACTAAGAAATCCAGGTCTTCTTCAAACAATCTAAAGCACTCCATTTGTCCACCAACTCCACAAATCTCAACCACCACCGCTCTCCGTCGCTCCCTTCGCCTCACCTCCGCAACTCCAGAAAAGTTCCCACATTCGACTCCCAAGAATCGCCTGAATTCCCACCTTAACTCACCCACCACCATTTCATTAGCCCCCGCATCGCCACAACTCACTGAATCCAAGAGAAAAAGAAAAATCGAAAACGAACAAAATGAGGGTCTCGAGACAAAAAGGGCCTCGAGGAATCTAGACAAAAATGCCCGTCATGGGAGTGGCAGAACAAAGAAAAGGGTGTACTATAAAAATGTTGTTTATGATGGAGGCCAGTTTTCAGCAGGGGACGATGTTTATTTGAAGAGGAGAGAAGACACAGCCTCCGATGTTGAGGATCCGCTGATGGAGGAATGTAGGGTGTGCTTCAAGCCTGCTGGTAAGAAAATTATGATTGAATGCGACGATTGCTTGAATGGGTATCACTTGAGGTGCTTGAAACCGCCATTGAAGGAGGTTCCAGAGGGAAGTTGGATTTGTAATTATTGCGAGGCGAGAAAATCAGGGAAAATGGTAGAGTTCCCGGAGCCGCCTAAGGGGAAGAAGAGGGCTAGGACTGCAAGGGAAAAGTTAATTTCCAGCGATTTGTGGGCTGCTCATGTTGAAAGGTACGTACCATTGGTTTATTTTTTTTATCAACTGTAAAATATGAAAATTTACTTGCTAATTGTATTCATTTGTGATGTTTGGGGGTTGAGTAGTTTGTGGAAAGATGTGGACGGTAATTATTGGTTCCGGGCACGGTGGTATGTTATTCCAGAAGAGACATCTGCGGGAAGACAACCTCATAATTTGAGGAGGGAGCTCTATTTGACTAATGATTTTGCTGATGTTGAGGTGATATATTCTGTTTTGATTTTATGTTTTAAGATTCTTTTGACTCGGTTAGAGCTTACAGATGCTCTTCTTGAGGACCTACACCTACGTATTTGAACTCACATCCCACATTATCTGTTGATTCGGGAAGCAAGATGTATCATATGTATGAACTCTGGGAGGTTATGAACCTATTGGGTTCTTAGTATATGTATACACATCTTTGAGTGCTACTGAGGATGTGGATATTCATTTCCGAGATTCTAATTTCTGAAAGAGATAGCTCTCTCATTTTCTTTACACAACAATGTTTTGTAGATGGAATCTATCATAAGACACTGCTTTGTTATGAATCCAAAAGAATTTTCCAAGGCCGACAATGAGGGGGATGATGTGTTTTTGTGTGAATACGAGTACAACATTCACTGGCATAGTTTCAAGCGCATTGCTGAGATTGACAGCAATGAAGATGTAAGTTATAGATGGCTTCCGACCAAAAAGACTTGCATTTCTGGGAATTAATATACTTTCATCCTTCTGGCAGGATGGTGGAGGAGTTGACAGTGATGATGATTGGAATTCTTGTGATGATTCTGACTCTGACACCGAAGAAGACACGGAATATGACAATGATAACAGACATTGTTTATTGCCCGGACCATCTCCCGCTCGTCCTTTAGCTGCGGTATAGTGATTTTAGCTTTGTTGACACCCGAGTCTTAACAAGAGTTTAGCAGGAAATACAAGATTGTAATTTGCAATACTATTGCAGAACTCACGAAAAGGACGGATATTTGGCCTGCAAAAGATAGGGACAAAGACAATACCAGAACATGCTCGGTGTCGCAAACAGACTGATCTTGAAAGGGCAAAAGCAACGCTTCTACTTGCAACATTGCCCAAGTCTCTCCCTTGTAGGGACAAGTATGTATTGTTAAGATAAGGTTGCTAAATCTGTAAAAGTAATTATCTTACATCATGTTCTTTATGCAGGGAAATGGATGAGATAACGGCATTTATTAAAGAGGGCATATGTGATGAGCACTGCCTGGGAAGATGCCTCTATGTTCATGGTGTTCCTGGAACCGGCAAGGTAAAATATATGGATGATACTACGAGTCTACAACTCAGACATCAGTTAAACCCACATATATTCATCTTTGCACTTTTGTTGTGAAGTCAATCTGGCTTATCTTTTGTCTGCAAACTTCAGACAATGAGCGTACTTGCTGTGATGAGGAATATAAGGTCCGAAGTTGATGCAGGAAGCATTAGACCTTACTGCTTTGTGGAGATAAATGGTCTCAAATTGACTTCACCAGAAAGTGTATATAGTGTAAGAACGACCGATTATTTTTTTAGTAGGTTCCAAATTTATCATGCTTCTCCACAAGTCATTTTAATGCAATTATTTTCAGGTAATATACGAGGGACTGAGTGGGCATAAAGTTGGTTGGAAAAAGGCTCTCAATTTCTTGACTGAACGCTTTTCATGGGAAAACAAATGTGGGAAGGAAGATTCAAAACCTTGTGTTCTTCTCATAGATGAGCTTGATCTTCTAGTAACCAGAAATCAATCGGTAGGCTGTGCATATTAGGGTCAAAAGCTTCTTCGTTTTCTTCTAAAACGATTCTTTATGAAAACAATATTTAAATCTGCAAATTTTACCTCACAGGTTCTATACAATATTCTTGATTGGCCTACCAAGCCAAATTCCAAATTGATTGTGATAGGTACGAAATTCTTGTCGTCGCCAAACAAATGAAGTTTATTTGATGACCAGGTGTTTGATTATTTTTGTTATCCTATTAATTCAGGGATAGCAAACACTATGGATCTTCCAGAGAAGTTGCTTCCTCGTATCTCTAGTCGAATGGGCATACAAAGGCTTTGCTTTGGTCCATATAACTACCTGCAGCTTCAGGAAATAATATCCAGCCGTTTAAAAGGAATTGATGCTTTTGAAGAACATGCAATTGAATTTGCTTCAAGAAAGGTGGGTGCAACTATCGACCATTTTATCTATTGCTTTTCAGTCTGCCGCACGGCTAATATGAGCATTGAGGTGATATACTTGTATGATTATTTTTAATTTAAGGTGGCAGCTGTTTCTGGAGATGCTCGTCGTGCATTGGAGATTTGTCGGAGAGCTGCAGAAATTGCTGATTATCATGCTAAAAGCTTGCCACTTTCCAACTCAAACACTGCAGGTAAGGCACTAAGGCTTTTAGGCAACATATCCTCTGGTTCTATTCGTTCTCACATCCTGTAACATCATATAACTACTGAATTTGTACTAAAAAATATCTCTGCAAATTTTTTGGTTTAGAAATGCAATCCCTTTTACTAATTCTTCCTTTCTGCTTAGTACCTCCAAATTGCAGTGTTACTGCAATGCATACTGGATGTTTAGTAGGATTCAGTTGGCATTGCCAATTCATCATTCTCCATGATATAGAGTTGACTACAACTTTTTTTTTTATTTTGTTTCATAAAGATGTAACACTAAAAAATATCCCGTTTGGCTTGTTTTTCTTGGAAAGTGAATGTAGGTATGCAAGATGTCGAAGCAGCCATAAAAGAGATGTTCCAGGCTCCTCATATTCAAGTGAGTGAGAGAATCCTCTTTTACAATGACGATATCCTTGACTAACCACCGAACGAACAAATTTGTACTGTACTTAAAAGGATCATTCTTCTGCCTTGACGTTTCCCGATTATTGTACTAATTTTGTTTTTTTGCCGTCAGGTGATAAGAAGTTGTTGTAAATTGAGTAAAATCTTTTGGCTGCTATGGTACATGAACTCTATAAAACAGGGATGGGTGAAACAACCTTTGAAAAGGTTATTTTCTTGAGCTATCTATCTTACTAAATTCATGTACACCCATATGCAGTATGCCTGTAGCTGATATTGTTTGTGTAATGTACTCTGGACTAGCTCAGAAAGCTTATTATGGATGCTTTAGTTATTTTTGAATCTCGTAATTGATCTTCAGATCCTGATGGCAGTATCACTTGAGTCTGATTACTTTCAGATCATTTATGCTTTATTCTTCATTACTTCCGTCAAATTACTCAAATTTCTTGTTCTCACTTTTGTCCGTGGGTATGTTGAAAGTCTCTTTTTCATCCGCACAGTTGACAGTGACAGTCTCGTGTTTCTGCTCAAACAACGGAGAACTGTTTCCAGGATACGACACTCTCCTGAAAGTCGGGTTCGTTCTTCTACTAGTCTTGCAGTCTGTTGACATTTAAAGGCCTTTTTTCATGTGCTGCCAAAATGACTGATGCTGGCTCTTAATTGTCCATTCAGTACATTTTTTGTGCTATTGAATTGCTCACAAATAACAAGGATGATTACCAACTGATTGTCTGAATTGATGTCAAATGATCAGATGCAAGCTTGGTGAGTGCAGAATACTGTTGTGTGAATCTGGTGCAAAGCACAAATTGCAGAAATTGCAACTCAACTATCCTAGGTGAGTTCAAATTTAGAATAAGAGTTATTATGTTGTATAGAAATAAATACATACATAAGCTTATGAAATGCATTGATTTTGTATCACCTCTCACTGCTTCCCTGATATATTATGGCAGCGATGATGTCACTTTCGCGCTCAAAGACAGCAAGGACTTGCCTTGGTTGGCCAAGTATCTCTAATAGTATACGATCAATAGGAGATCCAATCCATTATTTATTCGTGTTTCATTTCCCTTTAAAGGACTTGTGGCATGTGAACTTCACATGTGGGATGAGATCCATTTTGAACTTTTACTTCTTGGAGAGATTGTTGGAAGATACGTGTTTCTGTGACATTTTTGTTATGGATGCCTTCTGATTATCTGTTTCTTTTTTAATTGGTTCGATTTTGAAGGGCATATAAGGTTAGACGAATTAGATATGAAAATCAAAAAAAAAAAAATTCATTGAAAGTTCCATATTTCGAGTTCATTACAGAGCAGACATCCATAATCAACAGAGCACATTGAAGATTTGCACCTGGCTTTAAGTAAATGACAATCGTGCCCATTTCCTCCCTGCTGGCAAAAATGTTTCCGTAACACCCATATAATTGATTCGATAGTTCACCGAGATCGGAACTCTTGATGCTAATTTCACCTACGATTTTCTGCGACGAACAAAAACAAGTGCCATATCTTTTTATCCAACGAATTCTATACTTATGGTAACGGCGAGAAGGTCCTCTGCCACATTGGCCTTCCCAAAATGGCGCTTCCATGAACAGCAAGGTAAGCAGCATTTAACCTATGACAAGTTGATTACATTAAGCCAAATCGACTACCCGGTACCATTGATCAACATCCTGTTGAACTCAAGAAAAAATGCAAAGTATGGGGGAAACATTACTTGTCAACATTTGGTGTAGCCAAGGGATCATAAATCTCCTCTCTATGTTCGGTAGGTGGAACAGCACCAGATAAAACTGCCATGTCTTGAGACCCTTCCATCTATTAGAGCATTGAGAGGGGTCAAAACAACAAAAAAGGTAAACTGAATGATATATCCAATGCAAGAGAACAGGAATAATAATATTCTTCACTTTTCGGTGATTCTTGAAAGTGATCCGGAGAAAATAAATAAAGACAAACTGGAATTGTTATAAAAACTTCCGAATTTAATTAGGTCATGCAAAAATATCGTTACCTTAAAAAAATTTTCCTACCACACCTCAACTTCTAATCCGATTGCATTGTAATGCTACTGTGGCATACAGCGATACATATATATAGAACTTCTAGACTGTTACTTTATTATGATAGGGAACCATCTCAATCGCAAAGACATATATCATAAGCTAAGCATTAAAAGAATGACAGAAGAGAGAGAAATATACCTGTTGAGGATGTTGCACATATCCAGCATATGCACCGTATGAATAGGCTGAAGGATCCTGCGTGGCTCCCAAAGCATATGGATCATATCCTTGCCCATAAGCATAATAAGCACTCCACTGATTTGGATCTGCAGATTGACCCCAGACACCAGTAACATCCTACAGCGTATGACAACAATTGTTACAGGTATTGCTAACAAGGTTTTTGCCTTGTTTTCTCAATTTAAATTTAGTATCTACATCAGTAGGCACATATTAGCAATTGCCAACACAAGGTTTGAGATACCTGCTGCTTTGCTGTTGGACTCCTTCCCCAGGAAAGACGGACGACTTGTTGACCAATCACAGCACCTTGCATGCTCTGGATTGATTCTTCTGCAGATGTCCTATGCAATGAAACAAGATGCTGTAATAACTTGTAATTTGAAAAAAAGTCGGACAATTGAAGAAGTTAACCTCATCCACACTGAGAACATTGCTGTATTCATGGCTCATGCAAAGACAGAGACAAAACTGCCGCAAAAGCGAATTTTTGAGACATGAATATACCCCTGCCATAACTAGAGGTGAATACACACAGATAATAGCTTTATAAGCCAAAGCTCACCTTGCTGTGAACTGCACGAAACCACAACCTTTGGATGCTGGTATTTTGACATAGACAATTTCCCCAAATTGCAAAAATATTTGCCTCAGTTCTTCTTCTGATACATTATGGTCCAAATTACCCACAAAAACCTGCAATTAACAAGAATATTAAGAGAGGAAATATATCTACATTACAATGTATAATATTTAACTTACGGTAGTGTTATTGATATCGTTGTCCACTGGATGTGTCTGAACTGGTGCGGAATACATTGGTGCTGGATATATCGCTGCCAGAAAAAAAACAAAACAAAATTTCAAGATCTAGGAAGTTGAAGTAGCAAACCATCGAAGAAAGAAACCAATTAATCGGTTGCTGATGCAGCGTTTGAGAAGCAATCATACTCCTATACGAGTTTAGCCCGAGGTCATTGAAAGCAAAATTCTATTGCATAATGAAGGTGCTCCCAAAAGAGTCGAATAAAACATGTAACCATAACTCATTAAAAAAAAATCAACAGAGTCAAAAACTTGTAAGGTCAATTCATAATGCATAGAAAAGAAAGTTCACCTTTGGCTGCAACATACTGCTGTGGAACAGCAGCAGTTGTTTTCTTGGGTGTAGCTGCACTAATTCGCATAGGCCTGGTTGAGCAATAGATACCATTCATCTCAACCATCGCTCGATTCCTCTCCACTTCATCAGCAAACTTAACAAAACCATATCCCTTAGAACGCCCAGTGTTTGGATCTGTCACGACCTTGGCTCCTCTAACTGACGGATAACTAACTCGGAAAGTCTCCTGCAGCAGATAGTCTGTAACATCTGGTGCTAAATCCCCAACAAAAATAGAGTGTTCAGGGCCTCCATCAATACGCTTTTCTCCTACACCAAATGATGCCCAATTCAATCTAAAAGTTAGCTCGGTCCCGGGAATCTGGATCCCGTGAAAAGATTGCAGAACCCTTTCTGCCACTTGATGAGATGTAAACTCCACGAAACCATAACCCTCGGGCTGACCTGTGATTTTGTTTCGAATTACTTTTATTGAAAGGACCTGCATGGAATGACAACAGACTCATTAATCTCTAGTAAACTAGAAACAACAAATATATCACCAGATAACTTTCTCTAATCATCGTATGAATATCCACAAAATTAACTGAAAGCATATTGAAAAAACCATCAAGAACACACAAACTTACAGCTAGTAGAGTGTACACAAGGTAACCAAGTTGAACCACCTGATGGATCGAATAGACATTCAAATAACTAATTTCGCAGTTATTAACCTTACCTGCTTAACAAAACAGAAAGAAAACGTTCACTACACACAACTACACGTAAACAATGGTCTGTTTCTTACTGTCCTTAGGAAGTAAAAACCAAAAGCGATTTTCAAAAAATTCTAAATCAATTGAGGGAAATGCATATCATCAGTTCTACCCAGGCACAAACTTCCAGAATATAAAATTCAAACACTTAAAGAAAAAGTCGAAAAATTGCCACTTATTCTGTATGTAAATCAACATATATGTGCTTATAAGTGTAGGTACCTCGCTGGTGTGGGCAAACCAGCCGCGTAGATAGGATTCGTCGGCCCAGTAAGGCAAATCCCCAATCCAAAGGGTGCGGACTTCTTCCAGTGTGGCTGGTTGGTGATACGGTACCGTTTGCACGCTCATTTCTTCTTCTTCATCTTCTTCTTCACGATTATGATGCTCTCGCTTTGCAGGTCGAGGGTTTTGGATTTGTTTTGCTTTCCCGGGAAAAATTGCCAATAGCTCTATAAAGTCCACTTATTCCACTTTTACTCCCGTCAATAAATTTTATTTTATTTTATTTTATTCACTTTTCGTCCTATATATTTTCAAACGTGAAATGGGTAAAATCTAAAACAAAACAAATTACAATATTAATATTTTCGATTTATCAAAGAAAAGGGGGTGATTGAAAGTTATAATGCAACAATCGTGTATTAACAAGTTTTATGGGTAAAACTGTAAATATTCAAATTTTGTCTTATGTTTTTTATAAAAGTGGCGCACAAATTATCAGCTCAACTCTATCTCTTCTCCCCACCCTCTTCGATTCGCAAAGAAATTTGAGGTCAAAAAATGTCGATTCCAAAGTACTCAGGTTTGAAAATGGCTACACTTCTGTTGTTGATTTTGGACAAAGATTAGGCAAAAATTTTCCTTTCTAATTTTAATCGAACAAAGGCCTTGCTGGCAATTGGTTTACTTACGCATGCAAGGATTGAAGGTAAATGAATTTTTTAGTTGTGAAGTTGAAATTCATAATGAGAAACTCATTCAATATTTATCCAAAGAGTTGGATTAGATGTCAATTTCTATTGTTTGAAAGCATTAATAGCTAGCATGAAGGGAAAGAGAGGAATACTACTCCAGCTTATAAATTAATTAATTATAAAAGTACTGATCTTGACTACTGGCTTCCACCTCCCCCTTCCCATCTCCATGCACTTTCTTACGGGATAATTCATAAATATATCATTATAGTTTCATTATCGTTCCAATTATATCCCTTTTCTTTGTCATGAACCAAAATTATCCTTTATTAATTAAAATATTTCTCGAATATGTCCTTAAAACTAAATAATGTCTATTTTGCCCTTTCTTACCCTTTTTTATGAAATTATGCTTAAGTCCATCATGCTTCCGTAAGTAAATTAAGACAAATAACCTCTTTGACCAGAATGTTGCCGGGTTATATCCATCGGGGTTTACAGGTTGTTCCTCACAACCTAACCACGAGATCGCAACCTATGGTTCCTGTCGTAGATTTCTTCGGCAGCACCTAGCACAACCTTATTTCGTTTCCTACCTTAAGACGTACAGTAATAAACTTGATTTTTAAAATGAAATCAACATGATAGGGGAGAACTTAAGAAATTTATTCAGACAACATATTATTACATAAATCAACCTTTTGAAAATGAGGAGATAACTTGTTTAGCTACTCATAATAGTTTTTTTTCTTGAAATACATAAAACTGGAAAACTTATTACAAACTTAGAAAGAGAAATATTACAATGCTTTTATTTTTAAGAAAACTAAAGGGAATGATCGATGTCTTCAGCTTCCTTGAGAGCCTATATTTATAGCTGTATTTTCACCCGTTTCACCGAGAAACTTCAGGGAATCTTACAGTTGTCTTGTCTTTTTATGCCATTATTGATGACATCTTTTACTAGTGGAGGAGTCACATGCTTGACCTTTTCTTTTGGATTTAATCTCATCACATGCCTTCTTTATTGTTGTCGGGGGATATTTTGCTTTTGCAGTGGGCCCCTGGGAAAACGTGTTTTTGGTGATCCCTGTCCACCTTTGCTTGTCTCGAAAAAATCTTTTCGATCCGTTCGGGTTCTGAAGGTTTTTCCAAACTCTGGTTCCTTCTGGTTTGGACATTCCGGGCAGATATTTTCTGACCATATTCCGATATGAGCCATGTTACAAAATTTTCGGCGAGTTTCTTTACTCCCTGACAATTTGTTATTCCACAAAAAGTTCCTCTTCTTTTCGAAGAGTTCTTCCGCAAAAACCGTAGTTTTTCCTGTCATTGTATTTAACAGGAACGCACCATTCACATAATTTTGATAAATTTTGAATGGAAACTTGACCTTGTCCATCTCGGTGAGACAGACCCAAATACCCCATGCCCTTCTGGTTGAGATTTCATTTTTTCCGAAAGTAGACACCAATGGTATTTCTTTTGATATAAGATCCTTGATAAATCTTTGATTATTCATATCAGGTCTCCTCAGGTTGATGAAATCAAAGGACTCATGAGATCCTTTCCCTGTTGGTTCTGGAGCTGCACTGAAAAAGTATAATTCGAGCACATCTCCTCTGGACAAATGATCATTATTCTCCCATGTCTCTTGGATTGCTTCCTGGATCCATTTTGGTAATTGAGATATCTCCGGGAAGCCTGGTGAAGTTGTATAAACTGAGGCTAAAGCCCCGAATTCATACCATAGTTTTACATCCTTAGGGTTGACGTTGTTTTTTAGTCAAACCCTTGGATATATTTCTGCAACATCAACCCTGCAAGTGGTCGGGTTAACTTAACTCCTTGTACTTAATTTCTCCCACCTTTGTTGGAAACCTGGAATGAAGAGATGGCAGCTGGATTAGTATCAATCTTAGATTTGCACTTGTCTGTGTTGGGCCTGAGATTGATCTCTTCCTCTTTTATCCCAGAGGCAGAGGGTTGACTTGATGAGTTTTCTTCATCAACTGTTGCTTCATTTAAATAATCAAAAGCTGATGATAGATTAAACTTGTTTCTTGAGTATTAGAATCCTCAACATCTTATTTTACAGCCAGTGGCTGTATTTCTTGTTTTTGAGAAACTAGTGATTTCTCTGTGGCACACATAATTGGCCCTTGAATAGCAGCCCATAATTGAGTTTGAGCTTACAAACATCCTGTGATACGATTAGATACTTTAATCCTATCAGCTTGTTGTAACCTGCCTGCCATATCAGCGTTTATGGCGAGCTGGTTGAACTCGGTTTGAAGCAACCAAGGTGTTCTCGGAGATGCCTCTGCATTTTCATGATGGAATTCACCTCACTGCCTTCCATCTCTTGTTAAGAAATCTGCAAGAATATTTTCATGAGATTTAATAATAACAATATCAAAAATATAATTTTGACATAATGTTTGCCATCTTAATAACCTAGATTTCTCTGGTTTTGATTCAACCTTATTTCTTATGAAAGCTTTTACCTGTGTGTTATTAACCTTTAAGGTGAATTTTTTAGCAAGTAAAAATAATGGTCATTTTTCAAAAGCCTTTTTAACTGCATAAAATTCATTTTAATTGATATGCCATCTGATACCCTCATATTCTGTAAAAAGACCACTACAGTATCTGCAAGGTACTTCACCATTTGGAGTGAGCATAGTAAGAATTGCTGCCCACCAATCATCGCTGGCATCTGTGAATAATACCAGATCATCTTCATCTACCGGTATGGCCATTTTTGGGAGATTCTTACATATCTCCTTTAATTAGTTAACCCTTTTTGTGTGTTCTTCTGTCCATATGAATCTTGCCTCATTTTTTAATAAAGGACTGAACACCTTCTTGTATATTGCTAGGTTGTTTATGAACATTCCTGCAAAATTAACTACTTCCAGAAAACTTTGGAGTTGTTTTACATCTTTGAGTTTTTTTGAAAAATTTTGTACATTTTCCACAATGTGAGGTTGTAGAATTATTCCAGATTCATCAATCTCAATACCAAAGAATTCAATTTTCCTTGTTGCAACGACTGCTTTCTTTTCAGATAAAACCAGTCCTTCTTGTTTACAAATTTTTGAGAAAATATCTAAATGCTTAATATGTTCATCTATATTTTTTGATGCTATAATAATATCATCAATATAAACAAACATGAAGTTGAAATAATCCTTAAAAAGATTATCCATCTTTCTTTGAAAAATTTGGGGTGCATTAGCCAATCCCATAAGCATAACTTCCCAAATATAGTGTCCTTATGGTGTAGAGAAGGCTGTAAATTTTTTACTGCCTTCTTCCATCCAAATCTAGTAAAACAAACTTACAATCAAACTTTGAGAACACTTTAGCATTTCGTACACAGCTAATTAGAAGTTCTCTACTGGGTATAAAGTACCCATCAAACTCCAAGATTTTATTAATACCTTGATAGTTAATAACTAGCCTGGGTTTTCCTCTTTTTATTTCACCATGATTTCTAACCAGGAAACCTGGGCTGCTATATGGTGAAACTCCTTCTTTGATTAGACCAAGGTTCAAATGTTCTTTGATAATCATTCTCATATCCCTTTGATCTGTTATGTTCATTGGGATAGGCTTATATCTAACGAAATCATACTCTTTTCCTTCCTTTAGAGTAAGGCTAACTTTGAGTTGATTTCTATCCCACCACGCCAAAGGATGCTCGTTATAACTTTCTTTGAGCTTCTTTTTGACATCTTCTAGGGAGACCTTGTTTTCTAACTCTATATCTCTATAATTTAGAGTTACCTTGAGAAAATCCATATCCTATGTTTGGAGTTCTTGTTCTGTTGTTATTTTTAACATAGTTTCTCCAAACCTTCTTGAATCTTTTATTTTTGGGTGAACAAGTTGTCCTTTATCACCACGCTGGCTGCAAAATATTATCGGTAATTGTCGATGAAATGCAACCTTGAGTCTTTGAACGATGATTTTATAATCACAAATTATAGTAAACATAAGTCGTTTTGACTCGTTATCTTGTGTATACTTCTTAAACATTTGTAAGAAGTTATTTCCTAATAGGATATCAGCTCCTGTGTCATGGAAATAGATTGATGGTGTTTTAACCTTGTACCAAAGTGTTTATCCTGCTCCTCCCATGAGGATTTCTGTTTGTTTTATTCATTTACAAAGAATTAAAATTCTTCGAGATAAATCTCGTCCAGCAATTTTTGGCAAGTCTTCTTCACATTCTTGGGGGAAAGACTCCTCTTTTTGTTGTACAAATTCCTACTTCTGAATCAATATAAGCTGCAAAGTATTCAACCTTATATTGTTCGTACAACATTCCAATTGGAATGTATATGGAGAAAGGACTTGTTGTCATTTAAAAGGATTGCTAAATGGTCCTGCCATTTTTAGTAGACTACATTGTAACTCAGTAATCCTCTTAAGACTGTTAATCCTTGTTGTCTCTAATGCTTTAGTAGGTAGAGTATGGTTACTCTGTTTTACTTCTTCAATTAGATCTATTAAATCATGTTCATGATTTACTAACTTCAATAGTTACTTCTTTCTCTGTTTGTGAGCAGAGTTATCGAATCTAATCAAGGGGTTGTCCCTTATCCAATTCTCTTGGTTTGCCATCTCGTAGAATTCTTATTGAATTCTCCAAGTATTTTCTTTTGCCATAAAATCTATTCCTTTTTCAAGTGATTCCATGGTTTATGATCTTCTAGGAATTCTAAGCCAAGAATTAGTTGATCTGCATCTTTTCCCGGAATTCCACAAATTTGAACTTCCAATTCACCAATATTTATCAATCCTTGGTAAGTTCCTTTTATCTGTTGTTCTAAATAGTAAATCAAGTTACAAGGGAATTGATTCCTATGGCTTGTAATTTTGAATACTATTTTGACTTTTTTTCAACCTTCTGGAGATCTAAGTTTTCCTATTACCGAAAACTCTATTTCTTCTGGTTGAACTTCTTGAATTGGAAATTTTTCCCATTTTTGGCTTGTAATTTTGTTATCTTGAAAAGATAACTTTTGGGTTCTATTTTAAAATCTCTGTATAAAACCGATTTATCTTGAATCTGAATATCTGTTTCTTGTATTATAGGAAACTCGATTTTTTTTGGATAAATCGCTTGAGAAACTTTTCCAAAGATTTTTGTAATTCTAATGAATAATTTCGAATGGTGAGTATTAGAAAGAATATATGAAATTTGATATGTAATAGAATATGGTCTATTACCTTCTTTCATTAATCATTTTTCCTTAAAGTTTTGATGCAACGTCAAGGCTCGACTAAAGTCTCTGTCAGCTAAATTGTAGGATATTATTGGATAAATAACTCCTACAATTTTCTCTGCACATAAATTACTCGAGATAGTTCCCAGCACCGCATCCTGAATATTCCCCATTCTTTTATCGCATACTACAATATCTATGGGTGAATCTATTCCTTCCTTGAAAGTAGCTTTGATCATGATCTGGATTGATCCAATATGAATCCAAGACATTGTCTTTGCTACTTCAGTTTTTAATTTCTGTAATTCCTCTCTTATTTATTCAAATGAAATTAACTGCATTTCAATTTGATTACTGGTTAACTCTTCCATTTCCCTTCTGGATACCTTATAAATTAAATTATGTTATCTTTGTCTAAGCCCCAGGTTTCCCAAGACTCTTTCTACTTGTCCTGCTGAAAATCCTTGATACTTTTGTAAATTGGGATTTTCTCTCATAATTCTTTGGACCATATTATGAGATATTGTAGTTTGACTAAAAAAACCTTGCCAAACTTTCATGTGTTTTGTGTCAAAACACTTCTTCCTTAGTATGATTCTGATTCTGATTCGGATTCATCATCAGATCCTTTTTGACTGGAAAGTATTTCTTCCTCGTATATACTTTCGTCTGAGGAGATGTCCTCAAACTGATATTGTGACGCCTAGAATCCAATCTACTAAATCGCATGAATTAATTTAATAAATATTGGGATTATTATTTTTAAGTTCAATTGATTTAAATTCTGTATGTGAATTATGTGTTAATAAATATTTTTAATATTTATTCAAATGATTTTATTTTACTAACTATTTAATTAATATTTTTAATTGTTTAAGTTTATCTGTCCAAATGATTTTATTGCGCAATTTAAATTGTTTTAAATATTTTAAAGGTTTAAGCTTGCATATTTAAATGATTTTAATTGTTTAGTTTATTCATTTAAATGATTTTAACTGTTTAGCTTATTTATTTAAAATACTTTTGATTGTCCAACTTATTTATTTTAAATAACTTAAGTTTAGCGGTTAGTTATTTTAAATTAATTTAATTGTCTAGCGTATTTATTTTAAATGCTTTTAACTATCCAAGTCGTTTTAAATATTTTTATACCGCTTGTGTATTTATTTAAATTAATTTTAAACGTTCGTCTGGTTGTTTAAATTATTTTAATCGCTCTGCAATTATATAAAATTGTTGGAGAACGCGCGATCAGATCAATTAGGATTGATACCCCGTGCAGCGGAAGTTTAAAAATTTTATATGGAACGATTCCATAATGGGTATCAACCTTACGATTAAATTGTGTGTGTAAAAATTAAATAACGATTATAAAATTTTTACCTTTAATCTCGAATCGAGATTTTGGACACCAACAGATTTCTCTGCTCTTGTTGTATATCCCTGGAACTGATAGATGAACTGTTTCTTCAATCAGGATCCACGAACGGATATTTAATCCCTCTGATAGATTGCACTAGAAAATCTATCAGAAGTTTCTACGAAGAGATTAACGAATTTCATCCGTTAAACCAGACTGCAATTCAAAAATTCACAGACTGGATTTTACTGAGCAGAGGGGAGAGAGGGTCGGCCACTTCAGATAGAAAAATAGGGTTTTTTCGAAAATTGTGACCTGTTGTGTCTAATTTCTGTTACTGCAATAACTTATTTTAATGTAGGCCACTAACAGCTTAGGGCCCATTAGTCATAAGTTCAAGCCCGACAAGCAAAGCCCGCATATTCAGAAATTAATATAAAATTCATCGTGACTCCGATTGATAAACCGATTTCACCAATGTGCACAGAAACCATTTCTGCACCTTTTAAAGTCAAGATAAATTTTTCTGAATTCGAATTCAGTGGTTTCCAAAAATGTCCATCCCTATGTCATTTTAGGAAATCTTACTCCTCTACTCATAATTAAGAAGTCCAACTTCTTTGTTCATTAAATTTAACTCTTTAAATTTAACTATCTCAACGGGGATTAAAAATCCATTACTCTGTGTGACCCTCAATGGTTCAGGGATACAGCTAGCTTGGGCTCACAACTCCTTGTGACTCGGAACAACAATTTCCGACTTGCCCATCGAATCATGGTAAGAGCGCCTAGCAACATCGCCCCATGATTCCCTAGGTATCACTGATAGTGCCTACAAGAACCAATAGATTTTGGTTAGCGTACAGTACGGTCCCTTCATCCATATATCCCGATCGAATCAACAACCATTGGTATATCGAGAGTCGTTCGAGATTCGATAACTATGCAATACATCTTGAAGATCAAATAGTGACATCGCATGTGCTACTAAGAAACCATTTCTTAAACCACATCATGTACTCTGGCCAGAGATTCGTCACACTAATATCTCCTCAGATCGCATAGGATATCCACACTCGCAAGTATTTGGTGAATCCTTGACAACAAAGCATCGACTCCTATATGTGTTGTAACTGTACCCAATCCCGACACCTGATGACCCCAATAGAGTCGGTAAACGAGTCAAAGCACAGTACTAGCATATAGAGTCTCAATGATGTTTCAAGTAATAAGGACTAATGGTGTACAACCAAAACCGCGGACTTTATCCACTCGATAAGTGATAACCACTTGGAAAGTCCGGATAGGGTAGTTCGATCATTCATCGTATGAATATCCATTTGCATGCTTTGAACATCTCTATGTTCCCTACCAATGAAACGTGGTACTCTGCATCGCAAATGCTAGTCTCAAACTCGAGCGATCCTTATCCTTATTATCGGACGGCTCAATCGACTAGGAACAGTTTAGAATATACAGTGACTATAGGATGTGTTTCATGATAGACATCCCCATGTTCTACCACATCTTACATACACTATAGTAGATTCAAGGTCTTTTATCAAAACAAAAATAGTATATCATAATATAACAATATGAAGAAAGATAAAGTCATTGCCATTAATAAAAGTGTAAATTATATTAAACAAAAGATTGTTTATACAAAGAGTCATCAAAGCCCTTAGCCACAATTTGGCTCACCGGGCACCCACTCTTTCAATAATACTCCATTTATTACCGTGACATCAAAATATTTAAAGTGTTGATTTTAATTCCTAATATAGTGCCTAAAATTCTTTTTAATAATTATGATTTTAATTGCTTGATTTTAATTGCTTAATTTTCCTTTAAAGTTTAAGTGCTCAAATATTTTAATTCTTTATTATGAAATTTTTGAGACAATGACTCCCGGTTTCGACGCTTGGCCATGGTGGATTTAGGCGGTAAAATTTCAAGAATTTCTATCTTTAAAAGTTTAATAGGGAGTAAGAGGAAAATTTAGGAGGGAATTCAAAATTTAGAAATTTCCGGGTATCCGAAATCATTTTCCTTAAGTATTGCAATATTGGGCTTATTCTTTGACTTTTTCAAAAATTAAAATTTTTCATAAACCCATATTAGTAAAACCCAATTTAATAATTTTGATTAGGGGTTTATAAACTTAGGAATTTTATTAGAGTAAGTTAGTAGGAAAAAAATTGTACTATAAGTTGTACTTTTAAAAGCACACACACATCTAACGTTTAATTACTTACACCTATACATATACACACTTGTACACCCCACACACACCTTTTATAACACAATTTTATTGCAAACCCTAGCCCCAAAATTTGTCTAGGAGCCGACCCCTCTCCCTCTTTCCCTCATTTCTTTTCCCCCCATCGGCTATTCCCCCCCTTCAAGCCCTAGCCGCCGCCGCCGCCATCCACCGCCGCTACCATCGCCGGAGGACCTCCAAGGGAGGTGTAGCTTGATATTAGTTCGAAGTGTAACATCCCAATTTCTCAATCGAAACGTTACTCGAACATACTTACTTAAAGATTTGGTAAAAATAAACAAACTTTGCCGGAAGCATCATCTTAATTTATTTAAAATAAGCGTATAAAATGTGCACAAAAATAAAAATAGCATCATCTAAAAATATTTGCCAAAGACATGGCATCAACTTAAAAAAAATTACAAACTTGTTGCCCCGTCTCATGCAAAAAAAAAAGTTTAAAACATCTTCCATTCTAAAGCATATCACACTCATGGGGCGATGCATTGCCCGTTGGACCAACCCCTACCCCTTGCCTTATTTTTCATGTCCGCCCACATAATCATCAATAAAAAAGCATCCGCTATGCATCATTACCTACACCATTTGCAAGTATAGTGAGTTGAAAGACTCAGCAAAGAACATGCAGAAAAGGATTTTCTAAACTTTAAAAAGGAAAACATTAACTTAAACTCCCATGCAATAAACATAACTTTAATATAGCCAAATCATAAAAAATATTTGGGGAGATGACGTATGAGTTAGTGTGGTAACCGTTCATATACGAGCCATTCGGATGTTTACCAATAGATCAACAAGCAAATTGCATTACGCCCGTAAACTTCAATTCATTGGATAGCCGCTTCGGAAGCTCAACCCGAAGTGCCCATACCCCTTATAACCATCCCCGGAGTCCATGTTTTGGATAGCCGCTCCGGAGCTCATTCCGAAGTGCATACCCCAATTTAATCACCACAAAACGCATAAATAATCAAAAAATAAATTCCATGCATCATAACATTCATCTTATCATGTCATTTCATCAATCTCCGTACATTCTCATAAAGTTTCTTTCTCGTGATGCTACATGCATAAAATCCGCCAAAACATTTCCATGAGAAAATTAACTTTCATGAGATAAATCACATAATCATACAATACAAATAACTTGACTGATCTATCCACGGTGAGGCATTCCATCCCGTTTCGGACCTTGAAAACTTTCACATTCTTCATGAACATTTTAAAAAGAATCAAAATACCTTAAAATATAAAAATCATGATTTATTTGGACTCAAAAACTCGTAAAATGGGGGAGTGGGAATTTCGAGCCTGTGGCGCGGGCGCGCTACCCCTGTAGCGCGGGCGCGCGCAGCAACTAGCGCGCGCACAACCATCGCGGGCGCGCCTCCAGCTCGAAAAAGTGTGGTGCGCTCGGAGCGGGCGCGCTGCTTGGCAGCGCGGTTGCACCGTCGGCGACTCCCTGTTTTCGCGAGAAAACTGAATCGTATTCTGCACGTTATCAAAACCCCATTGCTTAGGGATCGATTTTTCCATCAAAAATACCATTCAAACAAACATCACAATTTCAAAATAACTTGTACCAATAAGCTCAAACATTCAAAGATTTTGAGGTCAAAAAACCTTCATAACTTACTTTTATCCAAAAATCAGATATAATGCATTCAAAATCTTTCAAAACACCATAAACCTGAACCGAACACAATCAGGGAAAGCTTCACGTATCACACTCAAGCAACAAACTCATAAAATTTTCAGGAAAACATATTGGGGGGGGGGGGGGGGGGGGGGGGGGGGGGGGGGGGGGGGGCATAGATCATCAATCAAACACCGAGGTTTTTTACCTAAAGAAAAAATACATATATTCTTGAATGGGTTTAAAAAACAGTAAAAACTTGCCTGGATCGTCTGATTGGGATTAACCTGTACTGCTGAACGATCTAGCCTTGAGAAGCCTGAAGAAAACCCTAGCTTGGAGATCGCAGTGTATGAGAGAGATTTTGAGAAAGAAGAGCAGTCGATCCAAATGAGAGTTCAGAAAACTTCTGAACGCTTTTCTTCCGAGTGACAAATGGGCTCCAACACGGCCCCATGAGGTATACATAAAATTCATTTTAAATTTTTAAGCTCTCTCAATAAAATACATCTGCATCAACTAACTTTTCTTAAAATATTTATTCTTAACTCGTTTCAAGGCTAAGGCTCGTTCCCATGTCCCAAAATTAAACCCAACCGAACAACTTTTAAAAAATATAAATAACACATAATTCACATAACGAATTAATAAGTAAAAATAACATGCATTAAATCATATCATTAAATCAAATAATCGTGATTAAGCTAGTGGACTTTTTGGACCATACAACTCTAACCCTCCTTAAATGAATTTCGACCTCCAAAGTCGACTTACCAAACAGTTTAGGATAGCGTGCTCGCATAACTTGTTAAGGTTTCCCAAGTAGCTTCTTCAACCAACTAGTAGCTCCATAAGACTTTCACCATTGGTAATCTCTCTGTTTCTCAACCTATGACATTGTCTGTCCAAGATTTGAACAGGCATCACCTCGTAGGACAAGTCTGACGTCCATTTCACTGGCTCATGTCAGATAACATGAGACGGAATTTTGCCACATACTTCCTTAGTATAGAGATATGGAAGACATTGTGGACACCCCCCAAGTTGGGAGGTAGTGCTATACTCGGAAACCGAGTGCTCTGTGGCTCTCTGAGGTTGTGTCTGTGTTTTTTCTAGGCGTGCTTCAAAAGGGACCTATATAACTTGGACTCAATTTACTCTTTTTTCCAAATCTCATAACACCTTCCATGGTGAATACCTTTAAAAAATAACATGGTCAACCTACTTCAAACTCCAAATCTCTATGTCGCTGGTCGGCGTAACTTTTTCTGTCGACTTTGAAGCTGTCAAACATTCTGTCTCTGATCTTAGCTATTACATCCACCCGTTTGAGTCACTATATCTGGTCCACAACCAGCTCTCTC